>NW_027305591.1:0-196000 GCF_039555335.1 Amphiura filiformis
AGAACTTTGACAGGCTAGTTCTCTTGATGTGAATGTCACAGAGCACTGAAATTTAAAGTGTTTTACTCAAAGCATTTTATATTTCAAGAAAAAGATAAAAGAACTCAATTTTATGAACATAAAAAAACCCTTAAAGGGAGCACACCACTAAATCAATGCGCCATTTGTGCAACCCTACTGAGTTCCGGTAAAATTCAGAAAGTTTTTGAGGTATTATGGGCTGCTCTTTGGACTAATAATCAGAAAGAGTAGCGAATTGTAGCTTAAATGAAAGTGTAAAGCCTGTGCATGAATTTGAATCACTAAAAAGTCGCATTTTTATAATTATCGAGAAAATAGGTCCGCGTATTAAAAATGGGCAGAAACGGGTTTACAGTCATGAGAGCATGTCAAAAACAGTGAGGGCGCTGTTTAGCGGCTCCTACCGGGAAAACGAGGTGGAAGACTACCCATACATTGAAACATATGTTAAACTTTCATCGATTTGCAATCGACTGGTTATCATTAAAATTCTCAGAAAGCGCCGAAAAGGCCTCAAAACGAATAAATAAAACTGGTGTTTTTACACGTATTTCAATGGGACGATTATTTAGTGGTGTGCGCCCTTCGAAGGGCCTAGGAGTAAAACCGTGCTTTTCAGAGATTCAGCCCAAATTGAAATGGCTGTTGATTAAATTGCAGTTTTTTTGATTTAAATAGATGGTTTACATGTTAGTGAATATATTTAATGCGTTTTAGATGCAAGTCGCGCTAAGATTATTCCCTCAGAGGCCTTCAAAGTTCAAGAAATTGCCACAAATTGTGTGAAAACAAGATTTCTTGGATTTTAAGCAATTTGGGCTTAAGGTGACAAAACGGTGCATGCCTTTTAAAGCTGCAAATCTTGGTTTTCTAGGGGGCGGGGGGGTGATTGTTATAAAATCATTAACAGTAGACCCTTGCAATTATTTAACGTAATTTACTCTTATTTAAAACCGAATTTTATCAGAAAGACGGTCAAAAACTATCTAGAGAATTGGAATTCAATGCAAATTTAGAAGAATAAGCATGAATGGTCAAAATGTTGAAAATTTGCCTATTTTCGGAATCCACCATAGAACTTTGACAGGCTAGTTCTCTTGATGTGAATGTCACAGAGCACTTAAATTTAAAGTGTTTTACTCAAAGCATTTTCTATTTCAAGAAAAAGATAAAAGAACTCAATTTTATGAACATCAAAAAACCCTTCGAAGGGCCTAGGAGTAAAACCGTGCTTTTCAGAGATTCAGCCCAAATTGAAATGGCTGTTGATTAAATTGCAGTTTTTCGATTTAAATAGATGGTTTACATGTTAGTGAATATATTTAATGCGTTTTAGATGCAAGTCGCGCTAAGATTATTCCCTCAGAGGCCTTCAAAGTTCAAGAAATTGCCACAAATTGTGTGAAAACAAGATTTCTTGGATTTTAAGCAATTTGGGCTTAAGGTGACAAAACGGTGCATGCCTTTTAAAGCAGCAAATCTTGGTTTTCTAGGGGGCGGGGGGGGGTGATTGTTATAAATTCATAACCTCATGAATATGCATGATGCGTGTGATCCAATCATATTTTATTATTTGTGAAAACGCGAACGCAGTTTGGAGTCATTAATATCTCACAATTGACCTCAAAGTGCGTATCACACGCTTATAAAAGACCTCCGCGTGTGACGTATTTGTTGACAGCACATTGCTACATGCATTTGCTCAGTTAATTGGGGCCCCGAACATGGATAACATTTGGCGAATCTTGACAGCGGTAAATACAAAATGGCGATCGCCTTCAGAAAACAAAAACAAACGATAGCGAAACCCAAATACACACAAAATGTACTCAAATAAGGGTCCTTTCACAAAAATAACATTAGCCATGTCTCCAATTTGAAACAGATATTCTTTGAATGATCGAGTCATACATGTAGTCAGTATTTTGTTTACATGTAGTCTGCGCTGAGCAGCACGTACGCGATATTCGCGCATATACACGTACACATGCATGACCTGGTACAATATCTCACACCTGATACACAACCATTTGTTATTGTACACAACCATTTGTTATTGTACAAATGTATCTTTCAATCATACTTCGGGCAAGGGTTCACTTTCAAAGGAATTTCCTCAATCAGTATCAGCATAAATCATCTAAAATGGTATCAGTATTTAGTGTCAGTAATCACGCTGATCTTTTTTTTTTTTTTTACTGATATTGTGGTAAAAACACCAGAACACATTATTTCATGTTCGTGCATTAAAATAATACCAGCAACCATCATAAAAAATAGGAATAAAAAACACAGAAACATAAAAAAAAATAGGACGCTGTAAATTAATTATTATCTTCAGAAGAGGGTCATGATTTAATATAGGGGGGGGGGTAATAGAATTTTTACACCAAAATATGGGATCGTATTTTTGTAATTGATACACAGAAAGGGGGGTCGTACAAATTTTCCACACAACAGAGTGAGAGGGTACAATAATTTCAGTCCACAAGCGGGGGTTCAAAATAATTGACATCGATATTCACGACCATCCAAAGAAAATGCGAGCAGCAACAACAACAACAACAACAACAACAACAACAACAACAACAACAACAACAACAACAACAACAATCAATAAAATTACAATTAATTTGTCATATACGGTACTGGTATCAATGATGATTTCTAAAGACAATAATAACTGCGTGCTATATATTCTGTTTTATAGAGGTTATTGTGTGAAATCGGAGGGGTTTGTTTTGGGCCCGGGGGGGCACTCAACTTAGGAAGTGACGGTATGTGCCTGTCAATAGGCCCTCTCTACAATTTAAATTGTAATTTGCATTTTTAATGAAACATGGTTTAATATTGTCATGATGGTAGATAGTAGATAGGCCTACTCTACAGTGCATGTATGGTTAAAACGTCAGTCAAATATCAATTTTTTGTATTGGCAGAAATAAGCCTGAACAATTTAGCATGACTGAGTTAATTTTAAAAGTAATTTGCTTGGTTACCTTTATATTTTCCACAATGACTTTGTTTTAGTCCTAGCCTACATGACTGGTTAAATTTGAAGTTATTTATATTTGAACTGTATATATCAAATTGAAAATGTTACATGGAATACCCGGGATGGAATATTGAGGAGCATGATAGCTCGTGATTGATTGGAGATATCATCGAGATCTTTTGTCATGGTCAGTCAGTGGCAGTGACATACACTCATACAGTCATGTTTTCGACATGACTTGAACTTGAAGCTTGAACTTTACATGACTTACCTTTTGCAGCTTCATGATGCATGATCATGATGATGTGAATGATGAAAATACATTAAACTTCGCATTGATGATACATGTACTTACCGTGAAGATATCAATTAATTGAATATTCCACTGGCCTTCTCAAGTTATGTGCACATGTTTACTTGCAGTAATAATCCGAGGTTAGAAACATTCGAACTCAAACATCAACATTGCAAAGTATGTTTACATTCCAAGTAATCATAATTTCTTGTGTGTTGACCTTAGCATGTAAATACTGTATTCCATGCACGTGTGCAGAATATTAAAACTTCGTATTTTTTCTCCACAAAATAGTGATCAGACACTTGTATATATCCATCCCAGAGTCTCTCAGCATGGTCAGTAATTCTTATAATGATATTCCATTAGCATGATTACAAAGAAGAGTGAAAAAATGGTTACATCAGCTCAATTGTTACACAAACCCCAGCACAAACTTCTGTCAACGACATGCGATCCACTGATTCCCTCCAACCAGTTAAATTGGCCCCTGAACATGAATTTCAAATCATGAATAATTATGCAAATTTTAACCAGCTCTTGCAACACATCGTCAAATCCCGTGTTCTAATTGGTCAAAAGTTGTTGTTGAGCTGATGACGTACAATTCAAGGAAATTCCCAAAGGCTGATCCATTTTGTAAGGGGGTGATTTAAATACAAAGGAGTGATGTTTAACTTTTTTATTTATTTTATATCGCATAAATCGTAATATTTGACTTTTTTTCTTACAAATACGGTAATGAATGACAATAATAACTTTGTGCTATCTGTTTATAGGTTATTGTGTGAAATCGTCGGGGGTTTTGTTTTGGGCCTCGATATTTTTTCCTCGGGGCTGACGCCCCTCGGAAAAATATCTCGGCCCAAAACAAACCCTCCGATTTCACACAATAATAACCTATAAACAGATAGCACGCAGTTATTATTGTCTAAATCATTAACAGTAGACCCTTGCAATTATTTAACGTAATTTACTCTTATTTAAAACCGAATTTTATCAGAAAGACGGTCAAAAACTATCTAGAGAATTGGAATTCAATGCAAATTTAGAAGAATAAGCATGAATGGTCAAAATGTTGAAATTTGCCTATTTTCGGAATCCACCATAGAACTTTGAAAGGCTAGTTCTCTTGATGTGAATGTCACAGAGCACTTAAATTTAAAGAGTTTTACTCAAAGCATTTTATATTTCAAGAAAAAGATAAAAGAATTCAATTTTATGAACATCAAAAACCCTTGAAGGGCCTAGGAGTAAAACCGTGCTTTTCAGAGATTCAGCCCAAATTGAAATGGCTGTTGATTAAATTGCAGTTTTTTCGATTTAAATAGATGGCTTACATGTTAGTGAATATATTTAATGCGTTTTAGATGCAAGTCGCGCTAAGATTATTCCCTCAGAGGCCTTCAAAGTTCAAGAAATTGCCACAAATTGTGTGAAAACAAGATTTCTTGGATTTTAAGCAATTTGGGCTTAAGGTGACAAAACGGTGCATGCCTTTTAAAGCTGCAAATCTTGGTTTTCTAGGGGCGGGGGGGGTGATTGTTATAAAATCATTAACAGTAGACCCTTGCAATTATTTAACGTAATTTACTCTTATTTAAAACCGAATTTTATCAGAAAGACGGTCAAAAACTATCTAGAGAATTGGAATTCAATGCAAATTTAGAAGAATAAGCATGAATGGTCAAAATGTTGAAAATTTGCCTATTTTCGGAATCCACCATAGAACTTTGACAGGCTAGTTCTCTTGATGTGAATGTCACAGAGCACTGAAATTTAAAGTGTTTTACTCAAAGCATTTTATATTTCAAGAAAAAGATAAAAGAACTCAATTTTATGAACATCAAAAAACCCTTAAAGGGAGCACACCACTAAATCAATGCGCCATTTGTGCAACCCTACTGAGTTCCGGTAAAATTCAGAAAGTTTTTGAGGTATTATGGGCTGCTCTTTGGACTAATAATCAGAAAGAGTAGCGAATTGTAGCTTAAATGAAAGTGTAAAGCCTGTGCATGAATTTGAATCACTAAAAAGTCGCATTTTATAATTATCGAGAAAATAGGTCCGCGTATTAAAAATGGGCAGAAACGGGTTTACAGTCATGAGAGCATGTCAAAAACAGTGAGGGCGCTGTTTAGCGGCTCCTACCGGGAAAACGAGGTGGAAGACTACCCATACATTGAAACATATGTTAAACTTTCATCGATTTGCAATCGACTGGTTATCATTAAAATTCTCAGAAAGCGCCGAAAAGGCCTCAAAACGAATAAATAAAACTGGTGTTTTTACACGTATTTCAATGGGACGATTATTTAGTGGTGTGCGCCCTTCGAAGGGCCTAGGAGTAAAACCGTGCTTTTCAGAGATTCAGCCCAAATTGAAATGGCTGTTGATTAAATTGCAGTTTTTTCGATTTAAATAGATGGTTTACATGTTAGTGAATATATTTAATGCGTTTTAGATGCAAGTCGCGCTAAGATTATTCCCTCAGAGGCCTTCAAAGTTCAAGAAATTGCCACAAATTGTGTGAAAACAAGATTTCTTGGATTTTAAGCAATTTGGGCTTAGGTGACAAAACGGTGCATGCCTTTTAAAGCTGCAAATCTTGGTTTTCTAGGGGGCGGGGGGGTGATTGTTATAAAATCATTAACAGTAGACCCTTGCAATTATTTAACGTAATTTACTCTTATTTAAAACCGAATTTTATCAGAAAGACGGTCAAAAACTATCTAGAGAATTGGAATTCAATGCAAATTTAGAAGAATAAGCATGAATGGTCAAAATGTTGAAAATTTGCCTATTTTCGGAATCCACCATAGAACTTTGACAGGCTAGTTCTCTTGATGTGAATGTCACAGAGCACTTAAATTTAAAGTGTTTTACTCAAAGCATTTTCTATTTCAAGAAAAAGATAAAAGAACTCAATTTTATGAACATCAAAAAACCCTTCGAAGGGCCTAGGAGTAAAACCGTGCTATTCAGAGATTCAGCCCAAATTGAAATGGCTGTTGATTAAATTGCAGTGTTTTCGATTTAAATAGATGGTTTACATGTTAGTGAATATATTTAATGCGTTTTAGATGCAAGTCGCGCTAAGATTATTCCCTCAGAGGCCTTCAAAGTTCAAGAAATTGCCACAAATTGTGTGAAAACAAGATTTCTTGGATTTTAAGCAATTTGGGCTTAAGGTGACAAAACGGTGCATGCCTTTTAAAGCAGCAAATCTTGGTTTTCTAGGGGGCGGGGGGGTGATTGTTATAAAATCATTAACAGTAGACCCTTGCAATTATTTAACGTAATTTACTCTTATTTAAAACCGAATTTTATCAGAAAGACGGTCAAAAACTATCTAGAGAATTGGAATTCAATGCAAATTTAGAAGAATAAGCATGAATGGTCAAAATGTTGAAAATTTGCCTATTTTCGGAATCCACCATAGAACTTTGACAGGCTAGTTCTCTTGATGTGAATGTCACAGAGCACTTAAATTTAAAGTGTTTTACTCAAAGCATTTTATATTTCAAGAAAAAGATAAAAGAATTCAATTTTATGAACATCAAAAAACCCTTGAAGGGCCTAGGAGTAAAACCGTGCTTTTCAGAGATTCAGCCCAAATTGAAATGGCTGTTGATTAAATTGCAGTTTTTCGATTTAAATAGATGGCTTACATGTTAGTGAATATATTTAATGCGTTTTAGATGCAAGTCGCGCTAAGATTATTCCCTCAGAGGCCTTCAAAGTTCAAGAAATTGCCACAAATTGTGTGAAAACAAGATTTCTTGGATTTTAAGCAATTTGGGCTTAAGGTGACAAAACGGTGCATGCCTTTTAAAGCTGCAAATCTTGGTTTTCTAGGGGGCGGGGGGGGGGGGGGATTGTTATAAAATCATTAACAGTAGACCCTTGCAATTATTTAACGTAATTTACTCTTATTTAAAACCGAATTTTATCAGAAAGACGGTCAAAAACTATCTAGAGAATTGGAATTCAATGCAAATTTAGAAGAATAAGCATGAATGGTCAAAATGTTGAAAATTTGCCTATTTTCGGAATCCACCATAGAACTTTGACAGGCTAGTTCTCTTGATGTGAATGTCACAGAGCACTGAAATTTAAAGTGTTTTACTCAAAGCATTTTATATTTCAAGAAAAAGATAAAAGAACTCAATTTTATGAACATCAAAAACCCTTAAAGGGAGCACACCACTAAATCAATGCGCCATTTGTGCAACCCTACTGAGTTCCGGTAAAATTCAGAAAGTTTTTGAGGTATTATGGGCTGCTCTTTGGACTAATAATCAGAAAGAGTAGCGAATTGTAGCTTAAATGAAAGTGTAAAGCCTGTGCATGAATTTGAATCACTAAAAAGTCGCATTTTTATAATTATCGAGAAAATAGGTCCGCGTATTAAAAAATGGGCAGAAACGGGTTTACAGTCATGAGAGCATGTCAAAAACAGTGAGGGCGCTGTTTAGCGGCTCCTACCGGGAAAACGAGGTGGAAGACTACCCATACATTGAAACATATGTTAAACTTTCATCGATTTGCAATCGACTGGTTATCATTAAAATTCTCAGAAAGCGCCGAAAAGGCCTCAAAACGAATAAATAAAACTGGTGTTTTTACACGTATTTCAATGGGACGATTATTTAGTGGTGTGCGCCCTTCGAAGGGCCTAGGAGTAAAACCGTGCTTTTCAGAGATTCAGCCCAAATTGAAATGGCTGTTGATTAAATTGCAGTTTTTTCGATTTAAATAGATGGTTTACATGTTAGTGAATATATTTAATGCGTTTTAGATGCAAGTCGCGCTAAGATTATTCCCTCAGAGGCCTTCAAAGTTCAAGAAATTGCCACAAATTGTGTGAAAACAAGATTTCTTGGATTTTAAGCAATTTGGGCTTAAGGTGACAAAACGGTGCATGCCTTTTAAAGCTGCAAATCTTGGTTTTCTAGGGGGCGGGGGGGTGATTGTTATAAAATCATTAACAGTAGACCCTTGCAATTATTTAACGTAATTTACTCTTATTTAAAACCGAATTTTATCAGAAAGACGGTCAAAAACTATCTAGAGAATTGGAATTCAATGCAAATTTAGAAGAATAAGCATGAATGGTCAAAATGTTGAAAATTTGCCTATTTTCGGAATCCACCATAGAACTTTGACAGGCTAGTTCTCTTGATGTGAATGTCACAGAGCACTTAAATTTAAAGTGTTTTACTCAAAGCATTTTATATTTCAAGAAAAAGATAAAAGAACTCAATTTTATGAACATCAAAAAACCCTTCGAAGGGCCTAGGAGTAAAACCGTGCTTTTCAGAGATTCAGCCCAAATTGAAATGGCTGTTGATTAAATTGCAGTTTTTTCGATTTAAATAGATGGTATACATGTTAGTGAATATATTTAATGCGTTTTAGATGCAATTCGCGCTAAGATTATTCCCTCAGAGGCCTTCAAAGTTCAAGAAATTGCCACAAATTGTGTGAAAACAAGATTTCTTGGATTTTAAGCAATTTGGGCTTAAGGTGACAAAACGGTGCATGCCTTTTAAAGCTGCAAATCTTTGTTTTCTAGGGGGTGGGGGGTGATTGTTATAAAATCATTAACAGTAGACCCTTGCAATTATTTAACGTAATTTACTCTTATTTAAAACCGAATTTTATCAGAAAGACGGTCAAAAACTATCTAGAGAATTGGAATTCAATGCAAATTTAGAAGAATAAGCATGAATGGTCAAAATGTTGAAAATTTGCCTATTTTCGGAATCCACCATAGAACTTTGACAGGCTAGTTCTCTTGATGTGAATGTCACAGAGCACTTAAATTTAAAGTGTTTTACTCAAAGCATTTTATATTTCAAGAAAAAGATAAAAGAATTCAATTTTATGAACATCAAAAAACCCTTGAAGGGCCTAGGAGTAAAACCGTGCTTTTCAGAGATTCAGCCCAAATTGAAATGGCTGTTGATTAAATTGCAGTTTTTTCGATTTAAATAGATGGCTTACATGTTAGTGAATATATTTAATGCGTTTTAGATGCAAGTCGCGCTAAGATTATTCCCTCAGAGGCCTTCAAAGTTCAAGAAATTGCCACAAATTGTGTGAAAACAAGATTTCTTGGATTTTAAGCAATTTGGGCTTAAGGTGACAAAACGGTGCATGCCTTTTAAAGCTGCAAATCTTGGTTTTCTAGGGGCGGGGGGGTGATTGTTATAAAATCATTAACAGTAGACCCTTGCAATTATTTAACGTAATTTACTCTTATTTAAAACCGAATTTTATCAGAAAGACGGTCAAAAACTATCTAGAGAATTGGAATTCAATGCAAATTTAGAAGAATAAGCATGAATGGTCAAAATGTTGAAAATTTGCCTATTTTCGGAATCCACCATAGAACTTTGACAGGCTAGTTCTCTTGATGTGAATGTCACAGAGCACTTAAATTTAAAGTGTTTTACTCAAAGCATTTTATATTTCAAGAAAAAGATAAAAGAACTCAATTTTTTGAACATCAAAAACCCTTGAAGGGAGCACACCACTAAATCAATGCGCCATTTGTGCAACCCTACTGAGTTCCGGTAAAATTCAGAAAGTTTTTGAGGTATTATGTGCTGCTCTTTGGACTAAAAATCAGAAAGAGTAGCGAATTGTAGCTTAAATGAAAGTGTAAAGCCTGTGCATGAATTTGAATCACTAAAAAGTCGCATTTTTATAATTATCGAGAAAATAGGTCCGCGTATTAAAAAATGGGCAGAAACGGGTTTACAGTCATGAGAGCATGTCAAAAACAGTGAGGGCGCTTTTTAGCGGCTCCTACCGGGAAAACGAGGTGGAAGACTACCCATACATTGAAACATATGTTAAACTTTCATCGATTTGCAATCGACTGGTTATCATTAAAATTCTCAGAAAGCGCCGAAAAGGCCTCAAAACGAATAAATAAAACTGGTGTTTTTACACGTATTTCAATGGGACGATTATTTAGTGGTGTGCGCCCTTGTCCTCTGATAAACATGGCGTGGTACTGAATGAAACGATAACTAAACTGAACTAAATATATGTTTGTCACCGCATTCTTCTTTCATCCTCATTGGCCACTTCGTATTTAGGTTTACCACAAGGGGGCGCCATTTTCTCATTAGCACATCATCTTGTTTGTAAAAACAGACAGAATTTTGTTCTGCTTCTTCTAGTGTCAATGCCCTTTGATTGATTTCTTTGAGTTCTAGGTCATTTTGTTGCTCCAGAATTAGCTTGTCATGACTTAAAGGGTCTTTCATGGTTTCCCCAATTTGTTCATGCTCAGAGGCTGTGTAATTTTTAGGGGCATTTTTATCCCCAGGAGAAGGAAGTTTATCTTCTTTGGCATTCAACTTTGACACAAATGTGTCTTCCAAATTGTAGCCTAAGTCATTAATTTGGTTGTCCTCAATTGTTTCTAATGAGGCCTTCTTACTCATTGCCGGTGTAACGGCACATGCAGGAAATATCTCCTTTTCCTCACTACTATCATCCTGTAAACAGGGCTTATCTGTGACTATTGGGTCAGGAAAAACCTTCCCCCCCTGCCAAATCATTTCCTAGCAACATGGACACTCCCTTGACTGGCAATTCATCTCTAACTCATATGGTTACAGGACCAGAAACTAAGTCAGACGTCAAGTTAAAGTTGTGGAGAGGTACATTAAGTATTTCCATCCCAATACCCTGGATCAAAGCATTACCTGCTGAACTATCCTCATTAAAGGGCAAAGTTCCTTCCAGAATCACAGAACGTGTACAACATGTGTCGCACAATATTTATGGGCTTTGGACTACCATTATCACCAAGTGATACCACTCCCTCTAACACAAATGGTTCAAATTCTTCACACACCTTGTCTGTCTCACATCCCTTTTGTGGGAATTCTTGTTTCTTGATTTGACTGACTTGTTTCTTTGACTCAAGTGACACTGCACATCCTACAGTATTACTAGCAGTTTGCTGTTGTTTTTGTGCGTCTTGTTTGCCTTTTAAGGTCCGACACGTGGTCACTGGATGTCCTGTTTTCATACAGAAATTGCAAATTAATTGGGATTTCAATCCAGTCCCACCTGTTGGTTTGGTACCTGAACTACATGGGGTCCCTCTACCACCAGTACTATGCTGTGATTTAGACGAGCTTTCCCTTCTTGTGTACCACCCTGATTTGCTCTAGGTTGATTATGGCTGAACCTGTTTGAATAACTTCTGTTATGACTAAATTTAGTCGCATTCAATTTGTGAGTTCAGCCATAATCGTCAGCCATCGTCGCCGCCTCACTTAGCGTGTTAATTTTGCTAGCGCTTTCATCCAGGTGGGTTTTTAATGTCAGCGTGGACACATTTTTTGAACTCTTCTATAAGAACCAATTGATTAAGCTCTTGAACCAAGTCACCTGTCAAACAAATTCTACATTCTACGATCTGCTTGCTTTCTTGAATCTCTGAACTTTTGTCTGTATGCTTCAGGCACCAGTTCATAGACCTAAGGACTGCCTGTTTGATTTCTTCATAATTATTACACTTCTCTATTGGTAGAGCTGCGTAAGTCTCCCTGGCCTTTTTCTTTGAATTTAGGTACAAGCTTTACATACTTTGTAACATCAAACCCTGACTTTGAGGAGAAACTTGATGAGTATTAATGTCACCCAGCTTTGCTAACTTTTCTTGTTCAAACTTGTATTTTTCATCAATTTCTTTTTCTTTCAAATGTGCTTCCAAATTGAGCTTTGCTTGTCTGTCCTTTTCTTCCATTTCTAGTTTTGCTAGTTTTTTCTTTTCTTCCATTTCCAATTTTTGTTTTTCAAGTTCCAATTTTGCTACCTTTTCCTTTTCTTCTGTTTCTAATTTTTGGTGCTCAAGCGCCATCTTTTCTTGGCGTGCTTTGTCTTCCATTTCTAATTTATTGTTTTCCATGTCTAGTCTTTCTTGTCTTTCTTGTTTTTCATTCTCTAACTTGATAATTTCCAGTTTTTCTTTTTGTCCATTTCTATTTTCCTCAGCACTAATTGAATTTCCAACTCTTTCAATTTAACTGCCGAATCCCTACCGATTTCAGTTTTGACCTCTTTTCTCTTGCCCAAAATGGAATCCTCAAACTGCTCTTCATCAACCAAAACCTCAATCAAGACATTTTTGATTACTTGTCTTCTTGTAGTTTACTTTAATTTCAAGTCATAATGTTTGGCAAGTGCTAATAAATCAGGCTTCTTCAACTTATCAAACTTCTCCCAATCTATAGTTTCAAGAAACTCCTCTGCTTTGAACTCTGCCATACTGTACTTTCACTTTCAAGACTCAATATATTAATATCAACTTTTTTACAGTGTATTTCCCGGACGAAGCCCCCAATTTTGTTACGAGTCGTACTGACTCAAGGCCAAAATCACCCAAATTCACACAAATGCACAACACAAATACACGGTTTGATTAAGCTAACAAAATCTAAGTCTTTAATTGAAAGTAGTATATTATTGGTACAATATTTGACAACAAATACCCATATAAAATGATCACACAATCACAATGATTAATTTAACTTATTAGTACTTAGCCAGCATTCTTCTTCTTGTTCTTGCAATGTTCTGGACGGCTGCTGTAAATATCCTTAATCACTTGTCCTGCGAAAAGCAGCGAAGTCCTTTGTACACTTACATTGATAAAATCCTTGCGAATAAAATCCTCACACAAAAATGGCATTGCTTTCTCCAAACTCTTGTCTCCTTGCGCTGTTCTCCAAACGCTTAACTCCCCTTGCGCTGCTTTCTCCAAAAAATGGTGATATTTCTACCTTTCACACAATATCTTCAGGAAGCAGGACTGCGATGCAGTTGTCCCCACTTATTTTGACAGTTGCGTTGAGTAAAAAAAAACATAGATCATCATATTTAGATAATCTATGCATAAACAAAACTTCAGCAAATCGACAGAAGAATATATATTCCTTTCTTGGAAGAAGTATGCTCTTTGACGTATTGTAGATCTTCTCCGACAACACTGGCAGGCAGTAGTGCATTAACTACAAAATATATTTCTTTTTTGCAATTTCCTTTCTTTGAAGGAATTGGACTGTAAGCATATTAGCTAGCTAGCCCAGATCAACACTATAAACTGTGTATAATTATGTTTACATTTTTTTATATACCAAGCAGTGGGAAATCCCAAATATTAATAGCCAAATGTGATCTTGGAAATTCCCAAGCCTTTTATAACATTAACTTTTCACATGACATCACTTCCTGATGGCAATCCCGTGACATTATTTCCTGAGGGGAATCCAATACGATGTCATCTTCACTTTACAATCTCTGGGGGGTTTCCAGATGATCCAAAATTAGAAATGATTCAATTTGTTTGATCAAGTTGATGCAAAAAAGGGGAATCCCTAATATATCTCATGAAATAGATTTTAATTGTAAACAAAGATAAATCATCAAATTAAATTACTCAGGGCACATCACAACAGCGAAATTGTTATTAGTCCTTTCCACATAGTGACGTATTTTATTTAATATTGATTTTTGGCAGATTAAGTTATGCTCTGATAGTGATGAGTGAATTACATTGAAAATTTGGTATAATTATTTGCATTAGTTTTAACCAGGTTTTAATCGACAGTAATGTTTAAATCAAGATTATGCAGCAAATGAAAATCGCAAAATTTTCAAATTCGATTTTCTTGAAATGCGTATTTTGCTTTATCAAGAATTCTGGCAACACTTATTTTGTGCTCTAGTTTTTGAAAACTTTATATAACAATCAATACTATGTACATTCGATGTATGGAAATTAGAAATAAGCATTTCCTAACCAAAGCATCAATAAAAATCATACTATCAGTAACATACTAATATTGGGTGTTTTATCAAGAATTCTAGCAACACTCATTTTAAGTTTCAGTGTTTAAATATTTGCAAAGACGAAAAAGTGTTGTTTGAATTCACCTTGAAGGAAACTAAATGCACAAAATTGTGTCAAAAAGGCGTAATTTGATAAAATGTCAATTTGCAGAAATACACGTTTTTCAGGCATCACAGTATTTATAAGTAACATTTGCCCAAGCTAATCCATATACCTAGCATGTACTATGCACACTAGAATGGAAAAAAAATCCTGACAACACTGGGTTGTCGATTTTCATTATGATATTTTAGGTGCTAAAATGAAATTTTTTTAAATGTGAAATTACACCTGACAGATGGGCTCTGCACGTACCCTTAGGAATAACTTATTGACCTCTAAATATATAGATCATCACGATGAATAGATATCCTTTCACAGTAAAATGATTTAGATGCAGCGAACACTTGATATAACATGCTTTTGAACTAATTTCAGTGCCAATTTGGCCCAAAATGACAAAATCTGGTTTTTGGCTGTTTCCATGGCAACGAGTCGATTTTTGATTTATTTTATTCATACAAGTAGTCAACACCCTAACATGGACCATTGCACAAAATATCAGAAAAATATTTTTGTATTTATGTAGAGCCACCTCTAAAAAAAATATGTTCAAGAGCTCTTAAGCTTGTAGCCCTGCGGGGCAAACTTGGATATCCAAATTTCCCGGTTAGTGGTTCTTGTTGGACTTGACGGGTTGACGGGAAGCACCATAATTCGAAAAAAGTGTGGAAATGCAAAACCAGTAAAGTGGGTGTCATTTTCTTTGAGGGGGGTCATGAATATGTCGCTGACCGAGTCAATTTTATCCCCCCCATCGCGGGCTATTTTTTACGACCTCCCCCCATCCCTATCTTGGGCGAAATTTTACCCCCCTTCCGCCTACACAGTCTCAAGACAAAATATTCATTGCCGGAACAAAGGCGCGGAGCACACCAAAACTTTAGACAAAAGAAAGTGCGCGGATCGTAAGTATGAAGGTGCGCGGATCGCGCAAAAATTTTGAACGAAAGACTGTGCGAGCATTTTAACTGTTAAGTTAAAGAATGAGTCACCAGCCCTTAATAATTTTACACCCCCCTCCCTTTTGGGTGTTAAAGAATTACCCCCCCCCCCCACACAAACACCCACCCCTTCCGAAGAAAAAGAAATAATCAAATAATAAAATTAATTATTTTAAAAGAAAGGTACAAAATGCTGGAAATGTATGAACATTTCTAGAATAGTAGGTCTTAAAATAGTACAAAATACTATGTAAACATGGCAAATAGAAATTTCAGCATTTATGTGATGGATAATTCCACTACTTTTGCATAGATGTTAATATGAGACAAACGGATTAATATTTTTTAATTTTTAGGGAAATACCTTTTTAAATTTCTCTCTTGAGAACACACTATAAATAGAATGAAAATGTCCAGCTCCCATAAGGATGTTGTATGAGCTGGAAGTTGTGTTCCAAGAGACAGCACTCTGCATACTTTAAATCTTGAGGATACTATATAGTAGTATCTAAAATGTATAACAAACCCTCATTATTGCCTGTTTATTGAAGTTATTGAATTTATAATAGGCATTTTCTATTTTGCTCATACCAGATTCATCAGAATGTTCTTTAGCACTTGGAATGGAGAATGGCCAGATTCCTAACTCGCGAATCACTAGCGAGATAGAGGGGCCATATGATGCAAACAAGGCTTCGGATGGCAGACTCAACAACAATGTCGGTTTTTGGAACAAAGGTCAAAGCACGTGGATGCAAGTGTACCTGGGGTTGACAACGACACTTGCTGGGCTTGTGATACAAGGGAAAGATTCGAACTGGGTGACTAGCTACTATGTGCAGAAGCAAAGTTTTGGAGGACTACAATATTTAACGCATGATTCCAATGACTCCATGAAGGTACTTAACATTATTTAATGATCAGGCGTTATTTACGGGTATACTTCTTTAACGATGATACACTGAAAACATAATTAGTTAAACTTACTTAAATTAAATTAAATTAACTAGATTTTATTAAGTGGTCTGAATACAAATATGCATTTAAGTTTTTTAAGTTGACACACAAAAATTAAAACTTGTAAAAACCATTAAATAGTATTGGTAGATAACCTTCTTGTGCTGATTACAAAAATTAAGGTTACGAGGCTGAGTTTTGTGCTCGAAGTGGTCAAATTTACATAAACTAGATATTACAGTGGCCACATACCATGAGTTCAGCTGTGCCGTTCAGATGAAATTGATATGACCTTGGACAGAATTGTCTTTTCAAAAAGAATGTATGCACTATGTATAATAGCAATCCACTTTAAAATAACATCTGACCTCTTTTTGACCTCTGGAGAGTCGAACGGCGCGGTTAGGCCGTGTTCTGAAAACCTTCAGTCGGTTTAGTTACTTTTTGGTTAAATACCCTCTGTGATCCACGCAAAGCAATAAAATAATTATATTTTTACAAATAAAATGGCCAAAAGTGATAAAAGTAATTAGGTGTTTTCTTTTCGAAAACAAATCAGTAAAAAGGAAGAAAACGGTAGTGTTGATAAGCATATGATATTAGGCGAAGCTCCATTCAGTTACGTGTAGCTACAGGTTATACCACTAATAGGCCTGAAAAAAGTACATTTTGGGTTTTGATGCTTCGAATGGTATAATTTTTTTTCTCTCATTATAATGTCATTTTTGTTGAAATATTACCAAAATATATCCGCACGGCATCGGTTTTTAGTAAATATTCGCCCTACTTAATTGTAACTTTCAGCTTTCAGCGTTAAAACAAGAAAAGTCTCAGGTCATCCTATGCTGAGTTTTTGATCATTTGGCATCTACATTATCTATTTTCGTCTG
The DNA here is from genome assembly GCF_039555335.1 of Amphiura filiformis. Lineage (NCBI taxonomy): Eukaryota > Metazoa > Echinodermata > Ophiuroidea > Amphilepidida > Amphiuridae > Amphiura > Amphiura filiformis. Next base: position 17,087 of record NW_027305591.1, read on the forward strand.
ATATTGGTGGCGTTTCCCTGTGAGAGTTTTGAATATGAGAAAAGTCTGCCAGAAATGAGCCATTTTCCCATTGAAAACTGTGTAATAGATAATTACTCCCCATTCCAGATGGTTTGGGGATTAAAAATATTATCAAGTTCTGCCCAATGAAACATAGCTAAATCCTCAGCATTCATCTAGTACTAACTGGGGATTTAAAAAAAGTTCACTATTTTACTTATTTCTTGAAAAAGAGCCAAAAATCATGCATTTTTTATGTTACTTTAATCAAATGATTGGTTATAAGAATGAAGCATGTCTTTTCCAAAATATTAGAATGCATAAATTGAAACTAGACTTCGTACTAGTCTTTAGACTTTGTCACAGCATGTAAAAAAACACCCTGAAAATGCATGTATTTGGCCCTTAATTCATAAATTTGGCCAAATATTAAAATTTGACTTTTATTGTCAGTTAGAATTAACTAATGGTTAGGATTTAGCTATGTTTCATTTGACAGAACTTGCTAACATTTTTTTAATCCCAAAAAAATAGTGCTGTATTATTCTTAAATGGGGGTTGTGGTATTGAACTTACAGGTATTCGTACGGACAGATTGTTCCAACATTGATTGAAATTGGACCTTTAACCTTTTTTGGTTCATGTTCGTTCTTATCATCACTGATCTGTGTTTTTATTCTGTAAAGCGCCTATTAACTTCAATTAAGAAACTTATTTCATAATTAATATTAATGAGCAAGAAAATGAGTAGTAATCTTCAAAACAATCTAAAAATATTAAAGGTTATTACCTCGGCAGCTCAGAAACCGGTTTCCCATTACCTAATCATTAATTTAACCATAGTGTGGTTGCATAGGATTTTTGTATAGAGATAGGCCTACAGTTTTGGCCGAAAATGAGTTATCAGCATTTTTGATGTTTCTAGGGGTCAGAAACTTTAATGCAAACCTTTTTAAACCAACGTCATAATTTCAGGGGGCATCGATCTGAGCTGCAAAAGTACAAAATCAATACTATTGATTTAATCAAAACGTTGCTAAAGACATTGCAAATTTTATTTTCATACCTTGCTCCATTCTTTTGCTACAATATTTTGAAAACTTAATGCTTATATCACTAAATGCCAAACTTTGATTTGAGAGCCCAAGTCTTCATGTGTAGATAACTAGAAAACTAAATAGTGTTGGCAAAACTCACATAATAATAATAATAATAATAATAATAATAATAATAATAATAATAATAATAATAATAATAATAATAATAATAATATTAATAATAATAATAATAATAATAATAATATTAATAATATTATTAATAATAATAATAATAATAATTATAATAATAATAATAATAATAATAATAATAATAACAATATTAATAATAATAATAATAATAATAATAATAATAATAATAATAATAATAATAATAATAATAATAATATCAATCAATCAATCAGTTACACTTTTATGGCTTCGCGCCAAAATCATTTCAAAATGTCCAACGGCGCTCATTAGCTCAAAAAATTACTGCTGATAAGCATCCTGAAAAAGATGGCTCTTCGGGAGCTTCTTAAACTGTTCAAAAGTACAATTTTTGATTTGATCTGGTAGTTATTCCACAATCTGGGAGCATAGGCAGCAAAAGCTCGGTCACCAAAACAAACACATTGCGTACTTGGCTCAAAAAGAGAGGTACCATTTGAGCATGATGATCTAAGCTGCCTTTGCGTAACACGAATTTGAAGCATAATAATAACAGCATTTAATATAGCGCTTTTCCAACCTGATCAAAGCACTTTACAAAGATACAAAATATATACAAAAACATATAATACCTGAAAAAAGGCTTAAAAACAGCAACAATCAGTACAAGTGAGTTTTTAGGTTACTCTACGGTGGGGGAAACTCTGATGTATAAAGGGATGTTGTTCCACAGTATGGATCCCTGTACACTGAAAGACCTATCACCAATTAATATGTTGCTCCTGGGGACAACTAGACGAGTTGCGTCTAACGCCGAGCGTAAACCCTCTCTGGTTGGGATATAGATCGTCAAGCGCTGGAGACGAGCAATATCGGTAGACCTGCAACCAGATAGAAGAGCATTAGCGTAGTCTAATTTGGAGAGAACAAGTGCTCACATTGCATTGCTACAAGTATCTTGATCGATATAACGACGAATTTTGGATATATTACAGAGGAAGAAATTCAAAGATTTACACAAGGAAGTTATGTGAGATGACATGTTCATTGCTGAATCAATGGTTACGCCCAGATTTTTGATTGTAGCTGAAGGTGTTATTACAGTACTACCAATGCTAATTGTAGTGTTAAGAAGGCCATGCATGTTATTTGGGGATGCAGCTATGAAAAAAATCAGTTTTGGAATCATTGAGTTTAGTTTCATTGAGTTTGAGTTTGTTTTGTGTCATCCAGCAACGTATTTCTTCCACACAAGATGACAGCTTGAACAGAGCACTAGCTGCTTCACCTGGAATACTGGGATTGAATATGAAATACAATTGAATATCATCTGCGTAGAGATGATATCTAATACCATGATTTCGGATTATTGAGGTGACAGGTTGAGCATACATAGTAAATGCTTTTGGACCAATGACCCATCCTTGAGGAACGCCATAATTCAGAACATAAACATCAGATATTGAACCACGTATACTGACATGAAATGTGCGACCGGTCATATATGATTTGAACCAATTTAGAGCTGCGCCTTTGATACCAAAGTCAAGTTCAAAACGATCAAAAAGAATGTTATGATCAATGGTATTAAAGGCAGCAGATAAGTCAAGCATGATCAAGAAGGCTGCATGGTTAATGTCAAGTGCCCGATCAATGTCATTTTTTTCCTGCAATGATGCGGTCTCAGTACTGTGTTTGTTTTTGTACGCTGACTGGAGAGTTTCATCAAGGTTATTCTCTTCCAAGTGCTTGCTAACCTGCTTAATCACAGCCTTCTCGATAACCTTGCCAATGAAATTGATACTGGAAACAGTATTGGGCGTCACCATAGCTTGTTTGAGATTATGTGGAAAAATACCAGTAGTCAGAAAATTGTTCACAATACAAGTTATATGAGGAATAACAATATCAATATACTCTCTTACCATCCAAGTTGGCATATAATCAAGGGAGCAAGATGTGTTTGCACAACTCATGGTTATATCACAAACCTCGGTTTCATCAAGTTCTTTAAATGAGACAAGATCATTTGCGACAACAATGTTATTTCTAGATACAATACTTGGTGATGAAACGACAGTATTACTGTCGATGTTGCCCCGTATTTTTGCAACTTTGTCAGTATTGTACAAATTTTTTGCACAACTCATCAGGAGTATCAAAAGTTGGTAAAGCTCTGCAGTTCTTATTAAGTAAAACACCTAATGTTTTAAAAGTGTCAAGTTGGCATATAATCAAGGGAGCAAGATTTGTTTGCACAACTCATGGTTATATCACAAACCTCGGTTTCATCAAGTTCTTTAAATTAGACAAGATCATTTGCGACAACAATGTTATTTCTAGATACAATACTTGGTGATGAAACGACAGTATTACTGTCGATGTTGCCCCGTATTTTTGCAACTTTGTCAGTATTTGTACAAAATTTTTGCACAACTCTTCAGGAGTATCAAAAGTTGGTAAAGCTCTGCAGTTCTTTATTAAGTAAAACACCTAATGTTTTAAAAGTGTCTTTTACACTAGCATTGTACAACGCATCTTTATAGTGGTTTTCTTTAGCCTTTTCAATAAGAGAGATAACCTTTTCATGTTGAACCATATAAGCATCTCTGTTTACAGTGAAGCGGTTCTTTCTCCATTTTCTCTCCAATCTACACTGTTCTCGCTTTTCAGCCCTAATCTCATCGTTATACCACTTTGCTTGAGGACGAATAGTGCGAGGAGCATGGGTATCAAGAACAGTTCTCGAAACCTCGTTGAAATGTTCAAGAAGAATGTTAACATCAGATGTAGCGGGAGTAGAAGCCAGTCTATCAGTTAGATCTCCTACAAATACGCTAGAGTCCAGATTACGGTAATCCCGCATGGTACTTGTAGCTTTCATAGGTGGTGGCTTACGTTGTTGGAGTACACATCTTATCATCTTGTGGTCAGAACCAAAATAAAGACCAACATCGCAATATCAGCATATCAATGATGTCGGATGGAGCTTGACCGTGAAGTGCTTTATAAACATGAGAGAGAATTTTGTAGTCAATGCGTTGTTTGATGGGAAGCCAGTGGAGTTCGTTTCTGAGGGGATGGAGTCAAACTTGCGTTTTCTGAATATCAGTCTTGCTTGCAGTTTTTTAATTATTCCCACCAACACACTATTGCAACAGTCAAGGCGGGATGTCAGTAGTGAATGAATAGCCATTTTAGTGGCATCTTCAGTGAGTAATTTCCGTGCACGTCGAATGTTCACAAGATGATAGTTGGCAGTTTTGATCACACTAGATACTTGAGCAGACATTGTTATTCCAGTGTCAAACATGAAGCCCAGATTTTTGCTGGGGTCCGATTTAATGGTGACATTAACACCAGCAACATTCATGCTGGAAAGATTGAATTTGACAAATTGTGCTCGAAACCCAAGTAACAATACTTCCGTTTTTTCTGCGTTTAACTTGAGAAAATTGGCTACCATCCACTCATGAACTTCAGCGATACAGGCCTCAATTCTACAAACTGCATAAACAACGCCATTGGGTGGGAACGGGCAGATTGAAACATAAATTTGAGTATCATCCGCGTACATTTGGAGCTCCATACCATGCTTTCATTCATTCATTCATTCATTCATTCATTCATTCATTCATTCATTCATTCATATACATGCCAGACTAGACCCACCTGACCCCCCTGGGTAGGGAGATATGGGTACCCCCTAATTTGGGGCTTTTGACACAGGTAAATTGCTGTGAAAACAGTTGAAAAATGGCAAAGTTTATGAAGTTATTTTTCTATCAGCAACTTTTCGATTGGATTTTATTTTGAAATATTTGTCAAGAGCATAGTTTATTTGTAATATAGAACTTAAAATTGCAATGATTGGGGTCTTGGGTTTTCAGGAGGGGGTCATCAATGTTACCCCTCTTTAGCATTTTTAAAAATGTATAAAAAGGGTAATTTTAAAGCCCTTTTTATGAAAATATACATCTTAAATATTGATTTTTTTAATGTCAACATTTTGAGGCTATGTTGGTCTACTCCAAACAATAAATGGTAGATTCGGGCGGTGTAACGAATTTGCATAAAATTGGTGTTTCTAGACAGTATTTTCGCCTAATAAATTTCTTAAAAAGATATTGTAAGTCTAAAAATTGGAGGAAACTGAATGTGACAATTCCATCTTTGGTCTTAAAATGCTTAAAATGTTTTCATATGGTGACATTGTTTTCGATTTTTCTAAACAGAATCATGTCAAGTCTGCAGAAGTGTTTCTAAATACAAAACAATTCATATTTAGCTTTCTTAGTAAAATACAAAACAGAATAACTGAATACAAGACTACCTTGTGATAAACCATGATGAACCAAATTGCAATATAAATGTAGGTCCATTATGTAGGCCTATATTGTGTATGCATTTTTAATTTTGTCATTATATTGTTTTTATATATTAATAAAAAGTATGCCTAAAAGCCCTCAATGTTGTGAGTAAGAAACTATGATATTAGTTGGCTACTGTGATAATAGCTGATAACTAACATAAATCACAAGAGTTTATAAAGGAGTAAGTTAATAATTTCAAATAAATTGGATCACAGTTTACATTCACAAATAATTATTCTAGAAACACTATAATGCAAGTGCCCAAGACTTTTAGCCATAGGATGTAGTTCTAGTAGGCCTAGCTAGTAGCGGGGGCAGATATGGTCTTTTATGATCTTCAGTTTCATGCTATACTGCTTGAACTGCAACTGCCTTATAAATACTGAAGTATTCACTAAATCAAACCAGGATTTTATTCAATTACAATCGCAAAACGATTGTACTGTTTTTGGACAGTTCTTAACCATAACTTTTATACAGGCCTAACGCACGTTTCCGTAATTGGTTCTTCCACGAACGGGACTTCTTCAGACTGCTAGGTTCATGTTTAATAAAACCTTTACTATGATTGGTCTTTTGAGGTGGTACAAATTCATCGCGACAAGCCAGGAATTCGTTTAAAACACATGAGAAACGATCGGCAGCGTCTTGCGGAGAAATGTTATTAGTAGCGAGATCGTGATGGAGGGGTTCGAGAACAACACTAAGTTCGATATTGAGATCAGACCAATGGTCCTTATGCAGTGATGGGAAAGACAGTTTACTCAACGACAGGCTAAAAATAGTGTTCACAAAAGCCACGGGATCCATGATTACACAATTATTCCAATAGCACACTACACAATCGTGTTGAGTCAATGAATGGTCGATATGCAACACTGGTTCGAAGGTCGCTAGTGCGAAGCTTACGTGTATAGACGAATCCAAATACACGCATTCCTACACCTGACTAGCAGCCTTTAGTTGGGTAGCCGTCGGCTACAATGCACTCAAAATGTGAAATGATTCGGCCTTGGCGGAAATTTTAAACTGCATTCCATCACCCGTTTTACACCTTCCGCGAAAACACAGGCAGACAAAAGAATAACACAATACAGTTCCCTTCGACAAAACACACAGCATGGTCTATTCGCTGTTGAAGTGACATAATAATCGGATTAACTACACGCGGTATCTATGCATTGATGTACTTGCGAACAAAAGGACTATATGTATGAATAGATGCGACGGGATTACCTGCGGAATTTTCTCCATTATATATATTATTAGCTATTATTCTATTAACCCTCCTCGTCCTTGCATCTTCTCTAGGTGTTAGGCGGCTTTTATTTGCACAATTGGACGCTCAAAGCACCAGGTTGGTGCTAGCGGCTACCCAAAGATGTCCGACCAAATCCTGACCATGACTTGGCTACTTGGATTCGTCTATAATGTATACTACTGTACTCACGTACACAATCATGATACAGGCGAAAACGATGATGTAAAATTCATTAAAATGGCGCAAATTGTCACTAAATTGTCACTAACGGTTGTTCTATTAGCAACGCAAAACCAATGAAAAATTCCGCTGGTTTACTAGCTAGAAAGTGAGGCCAGTTATCGATCCGTTATGAATAATTCATGTTCGACCCCTTGGATCATGTTAATTGATATTGGCAAATAACAACGTTGTTAGTTTTGCGAACTTTGCCTGTTCAATGAGATTATAGCGCGCCCCAATACATCTAGGCACAAACCAGGCGAAAACGATCCAGTTTAATGAAATGGCGGACGGGTATTCCCATCAGGCACCAGTGATATGTTTTTTCAAAGAAAGTCTTCTAATTTGATATGAAATGACATGTTGCAATAGCAAAGTCATAATTAGGACTTGCTGTCAATAATATGAAGGAAATATGTGACAGAGGCAAGGTGTGAAATACAAGTAGTATTTAAGTTATAATAACCTTTGATACCCGACCTGACCTTCCACCATGGCGGCTTATTCGTCTTATGTATTTCTATTATGCTCTCAAGTAAAATAAAATACCACTCTGCACTAAAGCAGACAGAATGTTACTTGGCTCCCAGCATGAATTATTGATTTTATACGGAGGTAAAGAAATGCACAGTGTATGTGCAAGCCGTGCATCAATACTCCAAATATTTACGGTAAATCTGAATAGTGGTCACATGTTGACATATCATGTGTTCGGGAAATCACGTGGCAACATTTTAAGATTTCAGGCTTGTTTACTAGTTAATTGCCATTTGTACGCTTTATTATTTATCTTTGTTAATTAACATATATTTTAAATGCTGATATATCGTGGTTGGCTGCCCATGATATCTGTTAAATTCAATGTTTTATGAATATAATTCTACCACGCAGAGAGGAGGTCACGCAGCAGAATCTCACATCACCTGACTTAGCTAGATTTCGAAGCTCTGCTCTTCAAATTCATGTAAATTTCAAAGCTGTACTGTACTTCATAATAATACAACTCACCCAATACGCAATACGGTTTTCTTTTCATAGCTTTTTCTAGGTAACACTGACGGGACCACCCCTGTTACCAACATATTCGACAGCCCGATTGAGACTATTCTTGTTCGTGTAGAGCCTCACAAGTGGAATGGTGAATGCCAGTTACGGTTGGAACTATTGGGTTGTTCTCTATATAAAGGTATTGTGGTAACAATATCAGATATAATATTCTGCCAAATGGATATGTCATGTATACCCTCTTACCATACTCATTTAAGGAAAGAAAACGAGCAAGGTACACCAACTTGATGTGGGAAAACAAATAAAATACAGACTAGACAATATGCAGGGGGTAAAGCCAGCAAATGTAGGCATAGGAAAAAGGTAAAGTTCGATAGCCAAAAATTACCAGTTCCAAGGCTCACAAAAGTGCTAAACCTGCACAAAAAACAAGGATCAATGATGTAAATCACTGTGCATATAAACAGACTCGGTAAACCAAACAACCAATGCAGGTACAAAAACAGGCAAAGAGCCCACGGAAGTGTCAGCAAAACAGTACAAAAGTAACCTGGAGCAGACAAACAATAGGGTATTGTCCTAATTGACAGGAAGTAAATGTCAAGAGGGGTCGTAGTCAATAGAAGAGGAAGAGAATGAATAGAGGGAGATAAGTGGACTAATGTCACTCAAATTTAAAAGAGAAGAGTCATGCATATTACAAAACAATTATTTTAAGCATACAAAATACATATGTTAAAAAAGAGAACAAAAATTGACGGCACAAACTACAAGCAGATATTTGGGACCAGTATGGGTACGAAAATGGCGCCCTCTATGGCTTGCCTTTTCATGGGCCATCTAGAAGAACGTCTGCTCTCCTCTATATCCAAGAAACCCTTCATAAGGATGAGATTTATCGATGATATTTTCTTTCTGTGGTCACATGGTGACTTCAACACTTTGTAACCGTAATTTCATAGCGTAAATTAGTGAAAAATAATACTGATCCAGAATTTTTGGACACGTCTAGAGCCCTCGGTGGGCATACCCTAGCATTTTCTGTGATACCCAACATACAAATTCTGAGCCCAATTCGCCAAAAAATCAAGTTTTTCACAATTCTTTTGTTCTTTTCAGACGACGCATTCATTCATATAATAAATACTGTATTTCGACACAGTAATTTACAGCAGAGTCCCGTGGCCTAATGGTTAGGGCGCTCGACTCCAGATACGCTTACCCGAGTTCAAAACCCGGTGACCAACTGATTTTTTTTTCAATGTTTTATTAAAGCAAGTTGTTTGATTCTCATGGAAATTGTTTATTGTGTTAAGGGCCTATTTAAAAAAAACAGCACAGTGTGATACAACATCACCCAGCGCTCGAAATAAGGCGCGTCCTTGCGTCAAATACCCGTGGAAGTAGGCCCGGACCCGCAAATTTTGTACGCTACGGGTCCGCGTGACCCGTAAAAATTGAACCAAGCAAAGAGCAGAAAATCCTAGTTTTGTTGTTCCACTGGAAAATCTGGTTCACATAATAGGTCCAGCTCCCTGAGTACTCTTTCATTTTAGTTTCCCATTAAGTTTTCAAGCCGGTTTTTCCATTTTCTACAATCTAGACATATCGTGATCGACGTAGCTAATTCTCTCTCTTGAAATTTCAAAGGAATGGGTCCGGCGTCGGACCCTTGAAAATTGGTGAGGACCCTTGAAATTTCAAAGGCAAGGGTTCAGAAGACCCTTGGATTTTTCTTCTTATTTCGAGGCCTGACATCACCATCATCAAGGATCCAAAGAAATCTGAATAACAGAAGAAACTAGATCAGGTAACAATATAGGGTATGCAAGACGACGTTACTCATTGTTATTCTCATTTAAATATATTTTGTCCTACCACGGGGCAATTCGCATGATAATAGGACAATAAAACATGATTGTGATATGTATGAATGGTTGTTGAATCGATTTAGAGACCTGACTCTCTGTCATCAGGGGGATGACACTCTTATTCACATGTTTATTTACAACGCAGACCTATATCGAATCCCGGTGGTTTGCGAATAATGAAATATCTGCATCCCATCAATTAAACCCTGGTATGAATTATTTATTAGCTTTCGCCACGATCCGTTTTGCAATAACATAAAAGCACTTCAAATAACAGCCTGTTGAGTTCAATGAACTACGCCCTGAAACCGATGGAGTTGTGCCTTATAAAGAAGCTCTCCCATTGACCTCTATTCAGTGAGCTCTCCATACATAAATGCAAGGAGGTTAGATATAGAAAGGAGGGGAAATAGATTACATAACGCATATTGTTCCTTTGTGCCTATTAGAGTTTCCGCCAAGCTATTCATCGAGAGGTACCTTTTGTTTGGGACAAAGGGCTTCCGCCATTATATCGGTAACTGACCTGACAGCGTATTAACGCTATATAGGCAGACCACTGTCATTAAGTGATCAAATGAAAGTCACGTTAAAGCGTCTACATGGACGAGAGGTACCTTTTGTTATAATACCACACAAGGGTGTGCTAGAGTTGTTGCATACACACAAAAACACACTTTGCCGTCGACATAGAATTATTGACCGCCCATCTTAATCAGTCAGAATTAATAGGTAAATTTTCACGGGAAAATTTTCTGGACACGTGACACCCATGGGCGCAGACATATTAGCATTATGGAATGTGACCCCGAGCACAGCGGGTGTTCTTCCAATGTATTTGAATAGGAAGAATTCCTGATTTGATGCAAAATAAGTTACTTGTCGCAAGTTAATAATATTATGGTAAGAGTTTCCGTAGATAAATATTTTTTTCCGTAGATAGATATTTTTGAAATTACGTTTTGATGATATTGCGAAGAAATTAAGATCACATAATATTTAATAAATTTGCAATACACTAATTTCTATCAAAATTGCGGTCAAAAATACTATTCCAATTCAAAATTACTAAGACTTGAATAGCGAGGTCACCGCCGGGGTCAGAGATCAGGCTCGAGGTTACACTCACATTGATACGCATTGGTCACGTGTCCAGAAAATTTTCCCGTGAAAATTTACCTATTAATCTTGACTGTTAATTTAGGCGCCTCATTTGAATAAATTCAATAGAGTTGCTGATCGATTACCCGTAACAACGTGTCATTGCTGCCAGGTATATAGGTCTATCTGTGTCACTTTCTATAATTAACTACTTCGCAGCTATTATGTTGTTATCATGGTTATATAGGCCTGTTCAATAAAATCAAATGGATTTCTTAATATCACGAATATCCATTTTAAAATCCAGGTCCAATTGAGGTAATTGAGGTACGCCTATGTAGTTTAGAGCCCTGTGACTGCATCGCTCTCCTTCTACCTCTCTCTCCTTCTCCCCCTCTTCCTTTCTTTTTTTGCGCTACGATGGATTTACCCCACCCCAACTTTCCCCCTCCTCCGATCTACGCCTATGTAATTTAGAGCCCTGTGAGTGCATCGCTCTCCTTCTACCTCTCTCTCCTTCTTCCCCTCTTCCTTTCTTTTTTTGCGCTAAAATGGGTTGATTGCCTGCAGGGCTACAAAGAACCAAAAACGGCGAAATTTGGATATCCAACTAGATTGCCCCGCAGGTCTACAAAGAACCACACACCGCGAAATATGGATATCCAACAAGCTTAAACTATAAATTAGCCCAGATATCGGGCAGTGCTTGAAGAATAAAGGGATACCACGAACCGCGGAAGACCGTCAACAACCGCCGCTCAATAAAGATATCCAACTTGATTGCCTGCAGGGCTACAAAGAACCACAAACGGCGAAATTTGGATATCCAACTAGATTGCCCCTCAGGGCTACAAAGAACCACACGCCGCGAAATATGGATATCAAACAAGCTTAAACTATAAATTAGCCCCGATAGAGGGCAGGGCTTGAAGAATAAAGGAATACTACGAACCGCGCAAGACCGCCAACAACCGCCGCTCAATAGAGCTATCCAACTAGATTGCCTGCAGGGCTACAAAGAACCACAAACGGCGAAATTTGGACATCCAACTAGATTTCCCCAACAAAGAACCACGTACATTTAAGTTATAGGTCTAGCTACATATACTCGCACGAAGGATAATATTATTGAAACATCTATTTTTCGTTTTATTCGTCTTATGGAGTACTTCGTAACCGGATGACTTTTCAAGCTTGGAGCTACTCGGCTACATTCATAAAAAGAAAGGAAATCTACCCAAAAAAACGTTGACAACGTAAAGAAAGCAGCAAGTTTAAAATGCCCCACCTCGGCTCACTTTTTAAAACTTGGTCCCATTTTGAACATCAACAGCAAAATCGGCGTTTTTATTTTATTTTTTAACAAAATACAGTGTTTCCAACCAGTTATAACGTTTTAATAATAGCATCACTGGCATTACATGCCTACTTGTTATTCATTTAATTCAATCTTTAATCATGAAATTAATATTATAAAACAAAACATATATAGGATGTTGGCTTACCATGCAAGAGTTGGTCTTACAAATTAATATCGCATTGGCACATTAAAGATACATAACACATCTGGAAATGTTTTAAGTTGATAATATGATAAAGTTTAAATCAGTCCCAGGAAATCAGGACGTTTTACAAATGGGACCAAGTTTCAAAAAGTGAGCCGACAGTGGGGCTTTTTAAACTTGCCGCTTTCTTTATATTACGTTGTCAACGTTTTTTTGGTAGATACCACTTGACAGCAGGCCTATCCATATAGTTCATTTTTATCATGCGTGGACCATTTGCATTTTTACTTATCTCTGTTTTTCTATTCCCCACCCCCTCTTTTTCTGTATGCATACTACACTTTAATACAGGGTGTCCCCCCCCCCCCAAAAAAAAAGAGGCCCCTCATTGTGCCCTCTTATTCTCCTATTTCTGAAAACTAAATCAAATATATTTTGGTATGTAGAAAACCTTGAGTCGTTAGCTTTAATAAACCAAAACAATTTTATGTACCCATTTTTCACTCTGTCCAGGGAGAAGGTTTGGCTACTTCAAAGATTGAAAAGGAGTACACATACCATGCATGAATATCAAACATTCCTCAATGATAACTTTATTTATGGAATGGGCTTTACCGGTGGGTTTATGAGCAATGGATTTTGTTAATAGTGTCATTAATTTGTGGGTAAAATGGATGCTGAATGGGACTTTTTTTGCTTTACTTGCAATTACTTATTTTTTTCTTGGTTATTTATGCCTTTTGTTTTATTATGTTTCTTACTTTCTTACTTTGTTGTTGCTTGATTTCTTTTTTTATTTACAACATAAGTCATTTCTCTTTTTAGGATAAAATGTAGCCCTAAAAGGCTGTTTGGTTTGTCTTTGGTTCTTCTGAACTGAGTTTACTGTGCTGCTCTGCCCTCTACCTGGTTGCCTCCTTGGCGAATACAGGTTTCAGCCCCGGTCCTCATTGCATCAATTGCGTTGCGTACCATCATTCTGCGCCGGATACTTGCGAATGCACCCAGTAATACGTCTACGAAGATCTTAGATTTTGCCACAAAGGACAAAACAAGTGGTGCGAGGTCTGGTGATCGTGCAGGCCACTCCACAGCATGAGCCATCCCAACCACTCTGTTTGCTATCCGTGGACAGGGTGACAAACGGGTACTTTTATTCAAAAGGGTATATCTTCAAAAGTTGTGAGCCGATTGAAATAATTATTTTGGTTTATTAAAGCTAACGATTTAAGGTTTCTTTACATACCAAAATATATTTAATCAATTCTTCAGAAATAGGAGAAAAAGAGGGCGCAATGAGGGGCCTCTTTTTTTGGGACACCCTGTATTTGAGACTTTCCTCGACTTGTGTTTTATTCAGCAATTTTTGCTTTAAATTTTTTTTTTCTCTTTTTAACATATGTATTTTGTATGCTTGAAACAATTGTTTTGTAATATGCATGACTCTTCTCTTTTAAATTTGAGTGACATTAGTCCACTTATCTCCCTCTATTTATTCTCTTCCTCTTCTATTGACTACGACCCCTCTTGACATTTACTTCCTGTCAATTAGGACAGTACTGTTTTGCTGACACTTCTGTCGGCTCTGAAATTGGCAATTTTTGGCCATTGAACTTTGCCTGTTTTTGTACCTGCATTGGTTGTTTGCTTTACCGAGTCTGTTTATGTGCACAGTGATTTACATCATTGATCCTTGTTGTTTTTGCAGGTTTAGCACTTTTGTGAGCCTTGGGAACTGGTAATGTTTGGCTATCGAACTTTACCTACTTCCTATGCCTAAATTTGCTGGCTTTGCCCCCCCTCCCACATCCTGCATATTGTCTAGTCTGTATTTTATTTGTTTCCCCACATCAAGTTGGTGTACATTGCTCGTTTTCTTTCCTGTTGTTCATATTCAAGATATCCTCTTGTATCATTTATTGATCCTTGATGTGTTTTGTGTCCTTGTCCGTTGGATTCACCATTACCCACTTATACTCATTTAAATTTAATAACGTTATTGTTGGCATTTAACATTAACCCGGGTAAAGAACAAGTTATTTGACACTACTGTTGCTCGATTTCAGTCTTTACTAATTTGTCTCATTATTTTTAACAAAACTAATTCGATCTTGATTCTGTTTTCCATAAATTGGCTATCGAGCAAGCTGTCAATCACATTTGGAATTTAACAAAACGAGTTACAAGGTATATTAGGCCTACAGGGCAGTACAGGCATATTATATTCCAGATGCGAGATTGGGATACATCCATGCACTTAACATGGGTCATGTTTATAGTAATTCTGGAGAGTAACAATATGTGATGCGATCAAGCAAAATCAGTCGGAACTCGGAAATATTACATTTTCACACACTTCGATACCAAATTTGATATCAAAAGTTTAATCATTGTGAGCATAGAAACCGTTTGTTTGGAAATTCGTGCAATTTTAAAAATGACATAGGGAGTTGTATCACGCGGAGGAGCTAGTGTGAGTGCCAAGAATTACGTCGCCTGAATAGGCCGGCAGGTTAATCGATTATAAAGCGCAACAGATTCACCCTCGCTGTTCAAGAGACAACTTCCCCATTTTTGTAGGTCTTCAACCACCTCTTCTCAACATCTACACATCTACACGCATGTTAATGAGAGGTCTAATTTCATTGTCATTAACGGTTTACTCATGCATGTCAAAATACAAATTATAATAAAATACCCCGCTCATTTAATTGTGCGCAGGCAAGTGTACAATGATTCCTGCACGGGTTGCTTCGGGACACATAATAAGCTGATACCATGCATTGGATTTTGCATGGTCAATTCGTAATTTGTCATTAATAAAATTGCACGAATTTCCAAACAACGGTTCCTATGTTCACGATGATTAAACTTTTGATAACAAATTTAGTATCAACCTTCGAAGGAAAGTGTATAGAAAATTATTATATAAATTATTTTGCCATAAACTCTGATTAAATGGGGATGGAACTAGTGGCGACATTTTAATTTGGCTGTGTTTATGTTACAATACTCTTGCTATGCAATACGAAAGCTTTGAACCGACCCACTTATTAAGCCTATGTTAAGGACAACAAGAATAGGCTTTAAAAAAGGCAAAGTTCGCGGATCACAGTGTATACGCTGGCGAAGTTACGTAATTAATCGGATTAATTACCATAGTAATAGGTGAAAACAATTTTGAACATATCGCGCTGCACTACAAGCAGGTTACACTCATCACTTGTGTATGTCTGCAATCATAGATTGAATACAATACTGGTCTTTTCAAAGATACTATTCTTACAGGTGCAAGTAATCAGCATGATAATGGTTCAATGAAGAGGTACCGCCTGAACGTATCAGTGCAGCGCGGTATGTTCAAAAATTGTTTTCACCTATTGCTATGGTAGTTAATCCGATTATTACGTAACTTCGCCAGCGTATAGTATTTTGTTTCAACTTTCATATCTAACTTAACTGTGCACTGACTTGACAATAATAAGCGATATGAGGTTGCATAATAATCCTGACTCAGGAAAATATATTTTTTTTAAAGCTCAATTTGCATTTAGGTTTTTAAGCCACCTACAGGAAACTTTCTGAACTTTATTCATGTTATGCAGGAGTATTTTTGAACTTGTCATTATTTTCAATAGGTCTTTACTTTCACAGGCAGAAAAATCATACATGAACTGGTCATTAATATATTAGGGCTCTAATTTTGAAAAATACTTCTAAGCAAGCATTACTGAGTAGAGATGTATTTAATTTCTATGAAACATGAAGGTTACCGGTTTCTTTAAATAACATAATTATCATTTCAATAGGGACTAAGTTTCTGCACCCGGCTTATCAGTTAATATCCAGTGTATATACACTGAAAATATCCTATTTTGCCTATATGTATTGATATGCTTAGCCTTATCACTTGGTAAACTAGAGCGATAACCGCACCATAGCTGAACCATGTGACTTAGGCAGTATATTGTGGTAGGCCTATTCGCTACTTGCACGGTTCCGCCATTATGCACTAGGTGCGGCAGCATACATGAATGGGAATTGAACTAGTCATAACGTTCTGTGTAAGGTTACATAATTCTTCCTTTCATGTATGCTGCCAGTTCGAGGCTCTCCCCGCACATAGTGCATAATGGCGGAACCGTGCAAGTAGCGAATACCACTGTCACCCGGAGTCTGTAATGGACATAATCTTGAAATGCTATGAAGGTATGACCGCCCGAGTGGTGTTAATGAAAGAGGAAAAGTAAAGAATATAAAATAAACTAGAGCAACTGTGCCCTTTGCAAGGGCACAAGGTAAGTTAGGCGGATGACTGTGACGATCTGATCAAGCAGCAATACTGTGCTGGATAGTATTAATTTTAATAAGACTGTTTCATTAATTGCCGTTTTAATATACCTTGATCGTGGAAAGTTGGCATTTTGCAAACTTGACGTTTGACCTCTGTATGACCCCCTTAATGACCTTAAATGAATTTTAAAATATTTAAAACATGTTAAGAATGTCATAAGGATCATTGCATTTAAATTTCAGCTGAATTGTAGCATTTTGAAAACTTGACCTTTGACCCCTTTATTGCCCCTTAATGACCTTAAATGAATTTTTAAATATTTTCGACATGTTTAGAATGTCGTAAGGATCATTGCGTTTAAATTTCAGCTCAAACAGAGCATTTTGAAAAACTTGACCTTTGACCCCTTTATGACCCCTTAATGACCTTAAATGAATCGTAAAATGTTTTTAAAATGTTTAGAATGCCATAAGGATTATTGGATATAAATTTCAGCTCAATTGGAGCATTTGGAAAAACTTGACCTTTGACCCCTTTATGACCCCTTAATGACCTTAAATGAATTTTAAACTATTTTTGAAATGTTTACAATGTCATAAGGATCATTGCATTTAAATTTCAGCTCCATTGGAGCATTTTGAAAACCTTGACCTTTGGCCCCTTTATGACCCCTTAATGACCTTAAATACATTTTTAAATGTTTTAAACATGTTTAGAATGTCATAAGGATCATTGCATTTAAATTTAAGCTCAATCGGAGCATTTTTGGATAAAATGACCTTTTTTGACCCCTGGATGACCTCTGACGTTTGGAAATATTTTTATTATATTCTTTATGTTTTCCTCTTTCATATGACACCACTCATGGGGTCATACCTGCGTGGCATTTAGAGATATGTCCATTTCAGACCAAATGGTTAGGGTCGGTTCATAGTGAATATTCGAAGGCGAATATTCGGCTTCGAATACTTTTTGTGACGTCAAAATATATACGGCAACGAATAAAATATGAGTTGGATCGGATTAAATGTCGCTCAACTGATAGCGAGATACTATTGATTTATATGAAAGGCTCGAGGTCACCTGAATATCGTTCGACGAACGATGATTTCAAAAATCCCCAATGATTTTGACATGCTCTCAAGACTGCAAACCCGATTCTGCCATTTTTTAATTCGCGGACATATTTTCTCAATAATTATAAAAATGCGACTTTTTTTGGTAAAAATGCGACGAATTTATGTATAGGCTTTCCACTTTTATTTAAGCTATAATTCGCCACTCTTTCTGATTAATAAGTCTAAAGACCAGCCCAAAATAAAATTTCTGTATTTTACCGGAACTCATTAGGGTTACACAAATGGCGCATTGATTTAGTGGTGTGCCCCTTATTAGTGCGGTACAAGCGTACCCATTTTTATATGATATGAAAGTAAGGGACTATTAAGACGTCCAGGAAAACGAAAATGCCTGGCAGGCAATAGCATTCCAATGCTGTAGTCATGGTATAAAGTAATGTTTTATGCAAAATTATGATATTTAGGCTTACAAACATAACCTAAATGTACAAGTGAATGTTTCCATATTAACGTAGCTCTATTTAAATGACCGATGCAGGAAAAAAGTCTAACTCCAAATTCAGATTTATGCCTCCACCCGGTTCAGAGGATGATTTTTAAATCATAGCACTTCCCACCACGCCACTGTGTTGACTTGCGGTTAGCACAGCTGTGTGAGTGAACATGACACCACTGCTCGCACATTGCATTGACGGGCATGGTTAAATTTAAATTTACCCTGAAATATTTACAATAAAAACGCATTCAAAATGCTAGCCCATTGCACATTTTATGTTACCTACAGAAGGTGTGAATTATCCTTTATACACACATCACTTTTGTTCTGAAATCGACGAAGTAATAATGACACACGCACAATATAATTTCTTAAACAACATCTTTTGCACAGAATTCAATGGGATTTGAAAAGTAAAGTGGCAGTTGAAACTCTAGTGATAACACGTTTGCAATGCATGATGGGGCTTCCTTAAATCATCCTCTGACCCCGGTTTTACATAAATAATGTTTGGCCCCAGTTCTAGGTCCCCATATGCATCTGCCCCTGGCAGAGGATGTGTGAGGGTCTGGGGTGGTAAATCATTGGTTATTGATATAAAATGCGTTTGCCACGGAGGTTCACCCATTTTTGTCATCTTTTCCGCACTAGCGGAATTCTTGACGTTTTTGGGCACCTATAAACGATGTTATTTTGGGCTGAATAAAGATGTAATGCGTTCAGTCAAATTCATAATTATAATTAATAATTAAGAGGTCAAAATAAGTAACATGTAGGAATGGATATATAGCGCTTTGCAATGAATATCTTCATAAACTATGCAGAACAACCAAAACCACGAGCGTTGGTACCCTATCATTGCGTGTTCTTTAAAAACAATTCTTGTTTATTTCTGTAAATTGGTGAATCAGGCATTAAAACACACTTAGGCCCTAGCAATGTAGACCTACACAAGTTCGGAACGAGACCTTTAATCTTTTGACGCGTATTTCGGTCGAATGCCAAAATTGATTGCTCAATGGTTCATGAAATGAGAGCAATACCATGATACTACTTTGATGATACCGATCTCAAGTGGATATCAGCCAATGAAAAAAGTATTTACCGGAAATATATTTGTGAGAGTTGAATTTTTTTGAACTCGACAGATATATATTTGGTGGGTCACCGTTGGTGGTCTCATATATAACACTTGTGAGGGCTGTCATATTTGTCGTCGCTTCAATCATATCTTATGATATTTATTTATTCATTTATTTATTTATTTATTTATTTATTTATTTATTTATTTATTTATTTATTTATTTATTTATTTATTTATTAATTTACTTATTTATTGACTTATTTTTTATTTTTTATTTATTTATTTATCTATTGCCTCATTCATTTCTTGATTTGCTTTGCAGTTGAAACCTGCAAGAAGGTATGGGTCAACCTCCGCGCCGGTTACAGGTCGTAAATGCCCCGAAAAGCAAATCTTTTTGAATCTCAGGGGCGTAACCAGACCTGACCTTCCGGGGGGCAGATTGAAAAATTTTCCAATTTCTGATCAAAAGTTTTAGTATTTATGTTCTAGAGAAAGCTCGCTTGCCGCGAAGCGTTAAACGGGTGGAGTCGGTGGGGTCCAGGGGCAAAGCCCAGGCGGGGGTCAAGGGGGCTGAGCGCCATGAAGCTCCTGGTTTTGGGCATATTAGAAAATATCAGTGTTTCAGAGTACAAATTTCACAATGAAAGTAGTAGGCCTATAGATCTTCTTCTCTCTTTCTTTCCCTTTTCTCTTCTCCCTTGAGTCCCTTCCCTTTCTCTTCTCCCTTCCCCTTTTCTTCCCTCTTTTTCTTTTCTTCTTTCCCTTTCTCTTCCCTCTTTCTTTCCCTTTTTTCTCTTCTCCTATCCCCTTTTTTCTCTCCTTTCCCCTTGCTCTTTCCCCCTTCCCAATTTTTGACCTTTCCTTCTTCCAGGTTTTTTGTGTCCGGGGCAGCTTGCACCCCCGGCCCCCACTGGTTACGCCACTTCTCCTATTTAGGCCCATTTATACAGACATTAAATCATGACAATAGTTAAATGGAGTTTACCTATTATGATTTTATTAACTTCGTTAAAGAAATTCTCTAAATTTTGCTTACCTTGGTCAACGGGCAATACTTGTTAACAGTCGGGCAACGCTGTGAATTGTAGAAATATATCTTTCTCCGGTTCATAGTTTTATATTCGAAGCCGCATATATTTTGACGCCCAAAACGTATTCGAAGCCGAATATTCGCCTTCGAATATTCACTTTGAACCAGCCTTAGTGAGTTAGTAAGCTAGTAACCTAGTAACATTCACTCATATAGGCTGATACCATTTCATGGTTCAGCAACAACTGCATTGTCCTTATTCACCAATCAGTAAAGTCTAATCATGTGATTGGCTAGAGCCAATTGCTAAACTTGTTTAACTGCAACTTGTCTCAATACAAGATTAGATGGGCTAAATAGTCCTTCTCATGTGCGGCAGGATTAGATAAAGGCATACAAACCTGAGTATGAGATATTAGGAATTATTTCTTATAATAGCCATTCAAAGGGATAAAATGTGCAAATGAGATATGGGTCCAAACGGGAAAAGAAGTTCACTCCGTGAACAAAAATACGAAACGGCCGGGTAGGAAAATCTCAAATTGTTGAAGCATTTTTACTTGGGTAGATATGATAAACCAATTTATTAGGACAACTGACATCAGAACCTATAGAGCTATAACTTTTGTGCCACGTACCATTTTAACTGTACATCACAGATTGTGAAACCTATCTTTTTCTACAGCCTAAATCTAGACAAACACGTTGGTACAATTGTCATCGAAGCAACTTTAATTTTTGACCCCTTTTTGGCACATGTCTCTGCAACCACAGGTCGTACATGCACAAAATTTTCATTTTTGTGACCAGACGGATAATTTGATATGCTAATGAGTGAAATCGGAGCATGTTAATTTTTTACCCCTGAATAACCCTATGGAGTAATTTCTGGGGTCATTTTGAGGGTCATAGACTCAAAATAATGCTTGCTCACCACTTTTTTTTTTTGATTCAGCAGGTCCAAATTAGTAAAGATACAACATCATCAACCTTAACTAAAACAAATGCTTTACGAAACCTGAATTATTGAAATTTTGTCTAGTCTAGGGTTCATGATCTGATTTATTGTTTCCCATTAGCTTGCATGATACCTTCTGGAATTGAGTCTGTAATGGGGCCACCAGACCGACACGAAATTATAGACCCGCATGATAGCACCACATATGGAAGACTAAATAGCGGGTACTTTTGGACACCACAAATACCTCTGGCAACGGCGTTGATGCAGGTTAGAAAACCCTTAGCTTACCCGTATCCGTACTTGGGTATCAATTTCCATACATGTCACATGTATATAAAATATTCGTTAACAGAAAGTTGCATCTTTCTATCTTGATAAAATTTTTGAGAGGAAATGCATTATTGTGGTTATTTGTCCAATTTTGACCAACAATAGTGAATTTTACATGGTAAATCATGGATTTTTTTTTTAATTTAAGATATTTCAAATAAAAAGTATGCCAATGTATTGAAAATCAAATGTCAGCATAAAATGCTTGTTTTTGGCTATAAATGGCAATGTTGGGTAAATATGCCCATTTTTTCATAATTTTATTGTTCACTTGCTAAACAATAGTTTTATTGCAATTAATATTAGGATAGTTGCAGAAGTCACAGATTGGTCAGTTACCATAGCAACCACGTTTCCTGCCATTTTCAGTCGATTTTGATTGCAAAACTGCCAAAATCGATCATTTTATGTTGATCTTTGATTTTCAAGAGGTCATAGATTAAAAACCTTTGGTTCAAGAAAGTTGTTATGATTGACTTTTTTGATGTACACAATTATATCAATACATTGGTATACTTTTTATTACAAATATCTTTTTTAATTCCATTTTTTGCCATGTAAAATTAACTTTTTTTAGTCAAAATTGAGCAAAATCATCAAAATAATGCATTTTCCCAAACATATTGCATCAAGATACAATTTTTGTTAACAAACATTAAAAATACATGTAACATGTATTCTCAACAGCAAATATGAAGTTCATACTGTATGTACTTTCAAAGTTATAACAGTTTTATTTTATTGCCATTTTTGGTAATGTTAAGTTTAAAACCACAATTTTCAACCCAAATATCTCAGCTCATGTCACTTTTTAGAAATGTTAGCCGGGTTAAACAGACAGATGATACTCTAATGATCAATTCTAACCCGGCTGGTACCTTTGCTTAATAATAATGCACGAAATCATAACTAGAGCTGATGTGGCCTCTCTAATATAAGTGCGTAAGTAAGCCAGCGTAGCCAGCTTTCTTGGTCGAGGGGTGGGGGTGGGGGTGAATGCAAAATAAACATTTCGAGGGCAAAGACAAAATTTCACAGTTGCATCATTTTGACGCGGTATTTTCGATGAGTATTATACATATACCGTTTTTTTTATAGAGACTGTACGTGTTCTTCTTATCTTTTTTCTTTTTTGTATTTTACACTATTTTTAATTTTTTGTGGGAAACGGGCTCCTTGCCCCTTTTCTTTTCCTTTGCCTTTCCGATTTTCTCTTTTGTTTGTCAGAGGAGCACTTTACTCTTTCAATCTTTCATGTGTGGTCAGGGGCACCCCCCCCCCCCTCCCGCGCTGGCTACGCTACTGTAAAGAAGGAAGGAAGGAAGTAAGGAAGGAATTTAATAAGGAAGGAATGAGTGCTTTTATCTTGCTACTTTTCTTTCCCAGGTAACATTTACTGACCCAATGTTTATATCGGGTGTCATTCTGCAATGTAGACCGGTAGCAAATCTTGGTTCGGGCGTCAACTGTGTCACCAGTGTGTTGATTAAACTTGGCAACGACACAACTTCAATGGAATATATTAATGATAACACAGGAATGCCTAAGGTAAATAACTCAATCGTATTTAATTATTAGGTATCTGCACCTCACACAATAGCGAGTTTTCGTATTGGACGACGGATGATTCTGCGACGGTTAAATTGACACGACACCTCGAGTCATGTGCGCATACGTCCACTTTGCAATTTTGTCGTCATCCAGTTTCTAGGACACTTGGGAAATCAGCGCTGTTGTGAAAACGACAACATTTGACGGACGGTCGTGGTAATTAACTTTTACCGTCAAACAAAACGAAAACTCCCTATTAGAATTATTCGCCATCGAGGTATTGCGTGTAATCCTGGATCCATGTCAACTGGATCACGCTTTTGAGTCCTGAACCACGATCAAAATGGTCACCATACATGGTATAGTAAGGTAGACAGTTCGGTGTATTTGTGGTTTTTCAGTTATTTTTGTTATTGACTAATGCTTTATGAGTGGTACCGAATTCCGAATGGTGTGTAATTAACGAGGGGTGTAAAATTGTCACCCCTGGGCAAAACTGGTCCAATTTTTTTCAACCTATGACAACTTATTCCTCTCATAATAACGATTTACCTATCTACAACTTATCAGTTTGCTTACTACTATCATTCCAGAAGGTGCGTGCTTTAAGATAGATCCTTAAACACGGTGATAATCATTTAGGTATTAATTAATAGAAATTTAATTGATGCTGAGTCCGTGAAAGTTTCGCTCGCACTTTATGTTGGATTTGAAAAGAGCGGCATTAGATGGTCCTTTTTATCGCTCCAGGTTTCGTTTTCGGTTTTGGGTTTGGGTTTCATTGTTAATTTGAAGTATGAACCTGTGATAAATCTTATTATTCTAGTCTTTTGTCACTGAAAGGTTGCAGAAAGAGTATTTTCGTTTTTAGTTTCGTGAGTTATGTAAATTGCTGACATGAAAACTCGAGGTGAGAGGGTATGTGCTCATCTAGACAAAAGCTAAATGTTACGGTCTTAATTTTTCGAGAAATTGCGCGGCTTCATTGACTTGTAGTAGAAGGCATAGATGTGCCATATGATTATCTACGGGGACGAAACGGGGATTGATGAAGCCCCTATACAGAGCTTTAAAGTCGCGTGTGTAGTGGTATGCAACACAAAAGAATTGCATTCAAGCTAATTGTAGGCAAAAAGTAATTGATTCCATTCCTCCGCGTTTCCTCCGCGGTTGGTAATCTGGTGCTTCAGCATAAAATACTACACTCGAATTTATCTTAAGGCCTGGGGTAAGTGAGGGCAAACTTAAATTACTAGTAACTGGAGAGAGGAAGCGACGAGGAATCCCAAATCACAGCGCCTGGTTATGACCGGGCCACCGAGTGCAAATGTGCATTAATGTTGGAAGGTTCATGTTTGTTTTTAAATTTTGGGGCGTTTTTTCCGAAATTTGATTATTTTAGTGGTGATATTTCAAGAAAGCGACATGCCGAAGACAAATCCTGTGGCACATACTTTGGTTAGACCACTAACATCAGGAAATAGTATTGAGATTTTTAACTCTGATTTTGACTATGTTCTAAACAAACTCAGCTCAGGTGAGAACAAGATCATCGATCTCTTGGGTGATTACAATATTGATTTACTTAAAGAAAAGATCAATATACGGGTACATATTAGTGATTACTTGAATACAATCTATTCATATGGTTTTTATTAATAATAATAATAACTAGTGGCAAATGGTGGTCATAGACCACAAACCTAGCTGGGGCATGTTGGTGTTTTAGAGGTATCTGACCCCTGCAAAATGTTCCAAAAATGTTCCCCTGGTCATGAGGTTTGGCGTCACCGAGTTTGAGTCCCATACTCCTTACAGACGCCCAGAAAATTAAATTCTAAGATTTGACCTAGTTAACCTTTGACCTGACTCCTGCACAGCGTTCCAAAGTATTCCTCTGGTCAGTAAGTTTATTGTCACAAGAGTTTGAGCCCCGTATCCCTTACAGATGTGCAGAAAATGCATTTAGAAAATTTGACATCTGCATGACCTTTGACCTGACCCCTGCAAACTGTTCCCCTGTTCATGAGATTTGTTGTCACCGAGTTTGAGTCCCATACTCCTTACAGATGCCCAGAAAATTAAATTCTAAGATTTGACCCAGATAACCTTTGACCTGACCCCTGCACATCGTTCCAAAGTGTTCCCCTAGTCAGTAAGTTTCTTGTCACAAGAGTTTGAGCCCCGTATCCCTTACAGATGTCCAGAAAATGCATTTCGAAAATTTGACCTCTGCATGACCTTTGACCTGACCCCTGTAAAATTTTTCCCTGATCATGAGATCTGTTGTCACTGATTTTGAGCCCCACACCCCTTACGGATGTTGAGATAAGGCAATTGTAAGATTTTACCCCTTAATGACCTTTGCCCTCAATTCTGAGTGCAAGGTATGAGCACTGGGTAAAGCCGATGCACATGTGTAAGTGACGTCATTGTGCTATGTAATATGTGGCAGAAGAAGCATTTTGAAGGTATTTGGTTATATACCAAAAATGCCCCTTTAATGACCTTTGATCCCAATTATGTTTGCACCCTATATGCACGGGATATAGCCGATACATATGTGCAAGTTACGTAATTGTAGGGTGTAACATGTAGGAGGAGAAGCATTTTGAAGTTTGTTGCCAGAAGAAGAAGAAAGAAAGAAGAATCGGATAGCAAAACAGTACCTAGCTCGGGGGGTTGAAAACCCCAGCTAGGTAATAACCAGACGTATATAGCGCTAAAGCAAATGCATCAAAGCGCTTTACAGAACAAGATTTAAAATATACTTTAAAAAGTATGCTACAGAATCTACCAAACTTACACTATCTTAAAAGTACATCATTAAAAAGCATGTAAAAAGAACATGATATAAAGTTACCATAAACAGATAAAATACATAAGTGAAAAGGCAATCAAACAATAATGTATGAACACAAGCAGATTATATAAACAACATTACTGAGTAAAATTCCGTCAGCAAAAAAAAAGTTTATGAGTCGTAGGCGTGGCTCAACAGATGTGTCTTGAGGCGAGATTTGAATAGAGAAACAGTCTGGGGAGATCGAAGACCAAGGGGTGGGTGTAATTCCACAGTACTGCCGCTACGCGTGAAAAGCTTCTGCCATACGTTTTTGTTTTCCACGCGGATTCCTGGAGGAGATACTGAGAAGCTGATGTAAGCTGGAGACTGCTCGTTCAATGCTTTGTACGTCAGAAGCAACAGTTTGAAAATGATCCTCTGACGGATTGGCAGCCAGTGCAACTGAACATGACAGGTGTAATGTGGTCCTGTTTTTTGCTGAGTGTAATGAGTCTTGCCGCGGCATTCTGTATTCTTTGAAGCTTATTTAGATTTTTGTCCGGAAGACCATAAGGATACTGTTACAGTTGTCTAATCTAGAAGTTATGAAAGCGTGAACAAGCTTTTCTGTATTTGCTGCATAGAGGTAACGGCGTAACTTCCCCATTCTATGGCATAAGAGGCGTTCCTACAGATGTTGTTGACATGACTACTCATGGTGAGACAGCTGTCCCGAATGACACCGAAGTTGCAAACTTCCTCAGATGGAGTAATTGAAGAAGTTGCAATTGTAATGTCAACGTTGGATACGCTTGGAAAACAGAGAGGTGACATGCAACAGCTCGGTTTTAGTGTCATTTAACATAAGCTTGTTCGCAGCCATCCACTTACGTATGTCCTCAATGCACTTGCGCGATTAGATGGTTTTATTACAACATAGATCTGTGTGTCGTCGGCATATGAAATATTTGCAAGACCATAATTATCAATGATGTCCTGGATAGGTGACGAGTAGATGACAAATAGTTCAGCTCCTACGACGGAGCCTGGAGGTACTCTAGACTGCTGCCCTCAGTCGTCAACCGTCTGGATTGACGACTGAGAAAACTACGTGGAAAAAAAGTGACGGATTTTGCAACAGGATTCCTGTGGCATAGAGCATACGCAGTTGTGTCGAAATTGACCTTTTGACCGAGTTTGTTGTTTTTAGAAGCTCAGAGCGCGATCTTGTCTCAGCGACGCGGTACAGCGACGTGGTACACGGGCGCCGCTAGTCAGTCGCGCTACGGCGCACAACCAAAGTCGCATTGAATAGTTTTCAGAAGTCCGTCATGATAGGGCCTGTAAGATAATCAGTCGTCTCTACGAAGCATACACAGTACATGCGAAGTGTAGACGGCTGATTGGAATTAGTCTAGAGGTACTCCCCAATCAAGGCGCGTTAGATTAGAAACTTCAGTGTCGATGATTGCAGACTGCTGACGGTTCATCAAATACATTGCAAACCACCGGTGATGCGTTCCAGTGACACCGTATCTAGGCCGAGTCTTGTGAGCAGGATGTTGTGGTCCACGGTGTCAAACGCCGCGGATAGATCAGAACAGCCGCACCATGATCAACAACAGCACGAAGTAAGTCATTTGTCACACGCAGTAATGCAGTGAATCTATGAATCTGCCGGTATGCAGATTGGTGTGAAGATCATTATCCTTGGAGCTGATTAATTGCTGCACGTTCAATGACTTTCCCGAGAAACGGTAGATTCGAAACTGGGCGAAAGTTTTTTAGGTCATCCACATCAAGACTAGGCTTTTTCAGTAAAGGAGTCATAAGTGCTTCCTTTAAGCAATCTGGAAATACACCCGATTGTGGTGTTGTGTTATCTTGTGTGTAATGTGTTGTTTTATTTGCAAATGAATAAAAGCTCTCAAGAGCAAGAAATAACAAAAAAAGATGTATTCATAATATCTGTTATCGATGGTAACAAGTCAGGTAAATAGTCTTTAATCAACTGAGCTGGCAGTGGATCCAGTGGGCATGGTTTTACATGCGACTTCTTTATAATGCCAAGAACTTCATCACAAGTGAGGGGCTCAAAGTGCCCAAAGTTACTCGTAGATGTAGTCTCTCACCCGATGTTAACAGCAGAAGTAGACACATCCAGTGCAACTCGAATATTCCGGATTTTCTGATCAAAGTATTTTCTGAAACGATTGGTCAGGTTCTTTTTTGAATGGTGAGAAGGAAGAACTTTCGAAGGTTTGTGAACAGAAAGGTGATTGGCTGGTTTAAACATTTGCCGGGTATCGCATGCTGACTTTTTTGCTGATATCTGAGCATAATGGTATGCATTGTCCAGATCTTTCTTGTACCGTCTTCATCAACGGTAAGTTGGGATTTCTATGGATGGCGGATACCTTCAAAATACGCGTAAGATAATACGCCTAACCTTACACGCCTAAGATGAAATCTTAGACGTCTAAGATGCATTCTTAGACGTCTAAGAATTTCGCCGTAGACTTGAATCAACGAATCACAGGGCCAGAAATCCTAAACAACCAATCATCTTAAGCGTATTTAACTATTGACCAATGAAATCTTAGACGCCTAAGATTTAAGACGCCTAAGAATTTCTTACACCTCCAAGATTGACCAAAATTAGTGGTGGACGGTATCACAAAAATACCTTGACAACTATTAGCAGCTCGTAATCTATACTACATATGTGCATGTGGAGGTATCTGATAGGGTCTGTGATGTGATCAATAGAGAACGAGGAGCAAATAATACCACTCAGGCCTCTCCACGTGGACCACCTTTCTGTTAATATCTTTCCCAGGTTTTATATTACCAAGAGAGTCATAATCATAATAATTTGAAACATAATCAGACAGAAAATAACAGCGTCAAATCGCCGACCCAATTTATATCGGACACTAGCAAGAGGCACATTACTAAATAAACCACCCATTGAAATTCACGTAAAATAAGTTGATTGTCTACCAGTGAGCAAAAAGATCAGCTATTATGATTAAATAATATATCGAAAGATATTAAATTGCTTAATGTTCATGGAATTATATATAAAATAGTGTAAGGAAAATGATCAGAAAGTTGGCCCCAAAAATAATCCGCGAGCGGCATTGGCAAAAGAGGAATTGTGCAGGCTGCTGCGAGACATTCTTCACGCGCTTGTTTCTTAGGGGATAATAATTATTAATTATTAATAAATTATTATGTGTAATAATTATGAGCCCTGGAGGAGGGTAAAATTGGGGGGACAAGCGATGTTTGTGGGGCCAAGAGGAGGGTACGCATTTTTGGCAAATTAGAATTTGGACTCCCAGTTCATATTATTGCACAGCCGCTTAAGTGTTAAGGCCTATACCATAAAATTTACCATACCAAGAAATCTAGTCAAAACTTTTTCCACATTGTCACACCGGATAGAAAAACTAACTTACTTTCTTGTAATTTTACTACATGTACATCAATGGGATATTATTTGGAGCGGGGCCTCCAAATAACACTGCAAGTTTATAAAGCGTCCGTCGTACATTTTGGGAGAATCGCGATACCGTCCACCACTATTATAGGTCACGGTGAATGGTCAATCTTATACGTCTAAGAATTCTTAGAAAGAAATCTTAAGCGTGTAAATTCTTTGACGTCTAAGGTTGCATATTAGGCGTCTAAGGTTAGGCGTATTATCTTACGCGTATTTTGAAGGTATCAGCCATCTATAGATTTCTGCCACTTGCGCTCAAGTTGTCGCTTAGCTCTTATAGATACGCGAACAGACTCGGTGTACCAAGGAGCTTGCGGACGTAACGATACCTCACGGGTTGTGAACGGCGCATGCTTGTCCAAGAGGTTAATGAGGTTGCTATTAAATCACTGGGCCTTCTCGTTGACGTCATCCAAAAGGTTATTACTCAGAGAGACACCAACTTCTTCGCGGAAAACGTCAAAGTTAATAGCACGAAGCTTGCGCGATTAGTAGCATGTGGGCGAGATAATAATATATCGCACATTACAGCATAGTGATCTGATGGAAAGTCACACTTAACTTGTCTTTAACAACTGCATGTCATATTTTGATCACCATCGCATTTTATACAAACGTCAGTATGGTTTTAGAAGAAAAAAAACAGCACATATATGGCAGTGATTGACTTGGTTAACAAAATTACTTTAGCTGCTGACAATGACAATTTTACAGCAGGTGTCTTTTAGATTAATCAAAAGCATTTGATACTATAGACCACACAAAATTGCTTGATAAACTCTTTTGATTATTTGAGTAATAGAAAACAATATTGGATGTACCCTGTATAATTTTCTTTCATGAAATAGGGGAGTTACCTGTATAATCATGCAATAGTTTGTTTATTATGACTTTTCTGGAAATCCCCTATAATGGAAATAACAACATCATTTATCAAGACTATTTATGTCAAGGGGAAAATCCCTGAGACTGTAAAGAAAGAATGACATCACGGGAAACCCCCGCAGGAAGTGTTAATGTCTATTATTAGAACATTAATTTTGGAAAATCCAAGATTGGCTACAAAACATCATGTTGGTAGTAATTCTTGGCAGACTTGTATCGATGTGATTGTAATGTGTGGTTGGTGTAGTTACCTCTCAAAAATGAGAGTAATAATAATTAAGCTGGATACTCAGATAGTATTACAAAGTGTGGCCATGGAGAATTCCTACAGTAATACAAGTTCATCCTCTGAGCGAAGAAGATATATGTAGATGGATCTCGTCAAGTTTATGCATAGATTATCTAAATATGGTGATCTATGGTTTTTGATACAACACCGCTGTCAAAATAAGTGGGGACAACTGCATCGCAGTCCTGCTTCCTGAAGATATTGTGTGAAAAGTAGAAATATCACCATTTTTTGGAGAAAGCAGCGCAAGGGGATTTAAGCGTTTGGAGAACAGCGCAAGGAGACAAGAGTTTGGAGAAAGCAATGCCATTTTTGTGTGAGGATTTTATTCGCAAGGATATTTATCAATGCAAGTGTACAAAGGACTTCGCTGATTTTCGCAGGACAAGTGATTTACCTCAGCTGTCCAGAACATTACTGCTGGTTAAGTACTGAGTAGTTAAAATATTATTATAATTGTGAAATTATTTTTGTATATGCATTTGTTGTCATATATTGTACCAATCATATCTCTACTTTCAATTAAAGACTTAGATTTTGTTAGCTTAATCAAATGTATTTGTGTTGTGCATTCGTGTGAATTTGGGGTAAAAGGTGATTTTGGCCTTGAATCAAGTACGACTCGTAACAATATGTTTATTATAATGGTGTTATAATGGTGTTCCATCTCATCAGAAAAATCCTACTTGAGGGGTACCACAAGGTTCAATACTGGGGCCACTGCTTTTCATCATATACGTTAACGATATTCACTTAATTACTGCTTCACTTGATGTGATTTCATTTGCAGATGACACCAATTTATTTTACTCTTCAACAAAGAGTTTGTAAATGTGAATAGATGGTTCCAGGCACAGTGTATTTTACCCATACGAAAATTCATCCCGTACGGACCGTACCGTGCATGCACAGATCACAGACAGTGACGCAATCAACCAATCAGCAGTTGGAAAATCGTTAACCCAATGACGTCATCGCTGCATTTTCATTGATAAAATTCAGAATCGTTCAAAAACACGAGTTTTTAATTGCAAATATTTAATTTTTGTAATTATGAATGTCACTGTCTATCTCAAATTAACATTGTGTATTATCGTAGCGTTGGATGCGCTGAAGCTTGTGTGGCGGATTTGTTGAAAATTTGGCGGATTGTTTGTTTTTTGTGACATTAAAAATACATCTTTCGCATGGCCGCTGTGTGGGAACGGGGTTCAGCTATGCACGCGCTGCATGCATAAACACTAGTACTGCTGACTGCGTGTACCAATCGTCATGATCGTAGCAGGGTGTAAAATATACAACAAAGTCAATGTTTAATCTCAAATACGTTATTGGGTAAATATAAGCATTTGAATAATTTAACAATAATTTGAATCTGAAAAATAAATGAACATGAAAGTTAATGAGTGATTTTACAACATATTTGACTGTTGGATAAATATGGGTGCTGCAGCTTTGGAGCTAAGGCAATATGGCGCATTACTTTAAAGTTGGTAATGGGTAAATTACAAATCATCTGTTAATGCTAAAAAACTAATTACATGTTACTCTGTACCAAGAAGAACACAAAACCCTCGAACAATTTGCAACTGTATCTGGATTCCGACAGGCACTCTACAGAAAAAACACCGCTTGAAAAAGTGGCAAGCACTAAGTTTCTAGGTCTACAAATTGACTAAAATATCACTTGGAAAGAACATATCAATTGGCAATATTGTGAAAACATG
Source organism: Amphiura filiformis (assembly GCF_039555335.1). NCBI lineage: Eukaryota > Metazoa > Echinodermata > Ophiuroidea > Amphilepidida > Amphiuridae > Amphiura > Amphiura filiformis. The sequence continues at coordinate 49,655 of NW_027305591.1, forward strand.
CTCAAGAAATGTCGGCATCATTAATAAATTTTAAAAAATTCCTGCCACATGAGGCGTTGTACACATTTTATTGCTCTTTAATATTACCGAATATCAACTATGGTATTTTAGCTTGGGGATGTGCATGCATGTTCATTATATAAATGATCTTTTTTAAAATTCAAAAGAGGGCACTTCTAATTATTAGTGCAAGTGATTATAGAACTAGCACTAATCCCTTACTGATCAGATATAATACTTTTTAAAGTGTCAGGGATATGTATACATTTGAACTTGGTTTATTTATGTACAAACATGATAATGAATCTTACCGAGTACAGGGTGTAACAATAAAATTTATACAATTGCATTTTGACTTCTCAGGAAAAAACTAAAAGAGTTATGGCACAAATGTTATATGTAATACAATCAGTAATATCGTGGCTAAAAGAAGACGTTTAGTTGGTTTCTTTACTAGCTTGGGTTCAAAAGTTATGTCCGATTAATTAAAACGTCCAGAAAACGTGTTGGGCCACATTTGCCATGTTTGCGCACATCAAGTTTGTACCGCGTAGATATATGCTTATCGTGCATTAAACATCAAAGAACTGACAAAAAAAAATTATAAGTGGTGTTTCTTCATATAATTAACATGAACTTAATGATAATATGATCTTTCTTTAAAATCTATAAATGAAGTCATGAAATTTCTTTCAAATTATCTTATAAATAAAATAATTTCTCATATCCCTGAGATATTGTTGGTAAAACTGAGAACAGTTTTTGCATCCATAAGTACAAAACAATAGGATTTTGAAATTAAGTTCAGCTTGGCTTCTAGCTGTTCTGGGGCAACCACTATTGCCAGCATTTCTGTTAACAAATTCCACATACTTCTCATAGTTATATGTAATTGTATGCCTTGATGGAAGACATGAGTTTGGAGAATGAGCTATAAACAATCTTATGGTTTCTGCTTGACTCCATGTGCTACCGAATGTCACAACCATAAAAATACGCTCTTCCAACGTGAATTGGGGTTGAAGTTGTTGAGCTGCAGCCACGATTTCTAGTAAATGAGGTTGTTATGTCAGTGATTAGTTGTGACTTTCAAAAACTCAAGGAGATATTCTATTATGTAATCATTTCTACCACTTCGAATACCCCATTGTTTAAAACTACCTATCATAAGAGCATCGTCCATGGTTCCAACTCTATTCAGTCACTTTTGTAACAGTTTAGACAAAAGTGGCCCAAGCGGTTTTAAGACTAGGTTACATAATTGGCCATATCTTCACTTTTATACCGTCGATTGTATTTAAACAAAGCTTAGCTGGTGGTTAAAGAAATTATCTTGATAGACATATAAATTTCAAACCACAACATAAGCGGCATACTTGTGTCATTCTATTTTCAAAATTGTACAAATTTTATTGTTACACCCTGTATCTTTGATTTTTGATCTTTGTTCATAAAACAGCCCTAAGATTCATGACTTAAACACCAGAAATAAAGATCGTCTGAGGCTTCCATTTATCAAAAGAGCTTTCTGTGAAAAATCCATCAAATATGCAGCTACTAAGTTATGGAATAATGTGGATAACAGCAATAAAAGTTCATCATCGATCATTGATGTATTTAAAAAGCATCTTAAAGGTGAAACTCATTGAAAATAAAGTTATATATCAATGGAAAGCTTATGATGTCAGGATACTAAAAACAATCAATCGTCTATGACCTTGGGAATGTTCGTGACGTAAGCTCAGGGTTCGCAGTCACGTGATCCAACTCGGAAACATGTAACAAGCCTTGCTTCCTGTACTTTGTAAGTTGCCCGGCAAGTCTGCTTTTGTATGCATTTTCGCAATAAAGCTTGAAATTAGAGGAATATTCAAGTTGCAAATAAGAGAATAGAAATAATAGAACACATAGATTTTCCGTAAATGTTGGACAAAATCAGTCGAAACTGGCTGGGTATAATTGGGTAATTAAGTTCGAATTTCGCGCTGTGATCAATTCCATGCGCAAATGCTTGCTGCGACCGGCGACTGGTCATGGCATAATAAACATGATCAAATTAAATGTGGCATTCCCTGTTCTTTATTCATTTTAAAATATCTGATGTCTAAAAAATATCGTCTTGCAGTAATCAAAAAATTAATAAAAACCGCCGATTTCATTAAATGCAGCTCAGGTTTTTATATAGCGCCGTGATCATTCCCCGGATATCATTCATTGCGCCGCGGTATACATTCTTTCCACCACGCATTCCTCGCGATTGAAAGAAACAAATACTTAAAATACAATTTAGGCTGGAATTCTGAAAGCTAAATCATAATATTGTCATTTCTGTCACAGTTCTTGATGATAGTACAATTGGTGTAGGCCTACTGAAAAAGAAAAACATCTAAATTATTTGAATTGTTGTATGCATGATGGTAGTAGCGAAATATAAATACTGAAGAAATTGCGGGGAGCTGTCCGCGAGCGGGATATGCACAAACCCCGGGGGGCACTCCAACTTTGGAGGTGACGCGTATGTAGGGCTGTTAAGACCCCCTTTTTCAGCATCGCGGTCACCCAAAGACCCCATATTTTTTTACGAACACATGCTCTGTCACCCGAAGACCCCATATTTGTCCATTTGATCTGTCACCCAAAGACCCTTACAATTTGAACAGCAACTTTCATTTATCACTGATTTTGTTACTTATTTTGAAAAAAAAATAAGAAATTTGAAGCCATTTAGAACTAGAAATTCGATTTTCGAGGTTTTTGTGGCGCTGTTTCGGTTCTCACCCAAAGATTCCATTTAAAAAAAAAGGTCATGTTCTCACCCAATGACCCCATATTTTTTACATTTTGCTCTCACCGAATGCCCCTTAGTGCGAATGCGCCAGCCTTACACCTATATCCATTTCAAATTGAAGTGCCCCCCCCCCCCCCGGGGCACAAACAGCCCCGCAAACAGCGCTTCGCTTCGTATTCCGGGAGCACTTCCGCTGCGCATTTCAGCTGATTTGATCAATCGTTCCTTGATATTTGGAACATTTACAGGAATAAATTTGGCTGATGAAGTGGCAATAAGTTGGAAATATCAGAATAGGAATATCAAATATATCATAATTTGTCACGCACGCGCGTATCTACGAGCATCATGCATGCATGATGGTCCGCTATTTACACCGGTTCCCCGCACCAGCTGTAATGTCAAGAAAAATTCTGTACATGTACCTGATTCTATTTCTTCATTTTCTTATAAGCTCATCTCAACTTGGTGTGACGATCTGAAATAGTAGCACTTTTGCAGCCTGTTTTCATTCCGGTTGTTCGGCGAATCTTGGATGGCTTGGCCTACATTTACGGGCTCCGCGTTTCTTCGCAATCGCAATGCATCACAAATCACCCCATCATTTAAGTTTCCCAATTTTAAATCCACACACTTTATTCAGGAACTTCATTATTGATTTGATCATGATATTTCCTTCATGTTATTCTTATTTTATTAAAGATATTTTTCATGTAAAGTAAGATGATAATGAGAGAGTTCGTGCATTCTTGGCCCGATGCATGCCACAGTGATGCATGGACATTGTGTTTACAATCAAACCCGGAAGTAATGTGAACCCTGCGCTGACGTCATCAACGAAAGCGCCCAATTTGAACGATTTTGTTCTGTAATTTAGGGGTGCCCGTATCCAATCTTTGCATTGAGATTGTGTCTAGCCTAGTACGTTTGGCAAATAAAAAATATTCTTTTCTGCTTCCTGACATCATAAGCTTTCCATTGACATATAACTTTATTTTCAATGAGTTTCACCTTTATGCAAAGTTACTATTAATTCTTATTGTATCTGGTTTATATGACCACGCTGGATATTTATACTTAATTTATTTGTGTTGTGCATTTCCTAAATTAGTATTGTTTTCTGTTATTTTTCATGTATTTAGGTTAATTCATATCAAGATAATTACAGCTTAATGTTACTTTGGGCGGAAAATGCCGGGGAATACCAACATTGCTGCAGAGATGCCACTTAGCATACTTATGCCCACTCAAACAAAAAGCTTGAAACTTTGTGAAAAAAGAAAAAAAAAGCCTGACATAATGTGTAAATTAAAAAGTCCAAAAATGGGCTGAAGATCATTAAAAGTGCAGAAATTTTAACTTTATAAAAGAAGGAATCCAGGCAAAAGAAGGAAACGTGGCATCTCTGATACTGGAAATTCCTGGGATAATTGGATATACTTGTAAGCATTGAAATTACGGTACCGTCATGGTTACATAAAACAGAATGTTCGTGATCTTTCAACAATACCCACCTCATTGTAGAACTAGTATTCAAAACCGCTTTTCCTTTCTTTTTTTATATTTTTTCATGTTAACCACCAGGCGATATATGCATACGACATTATATCATTTGAAAGCGTGATAGCAGCTACATTGATTGAAATACAACCTCTCACCAGTTCAAATGACATAGATATTCACATGAGATTTGAAATATTGACTTGTGAAGACGCTGAAGGCACTTTAACATTACCAACTTTTGGTAAGTTGAATGTATTATTAGATAATCCTTTATACTGTGGAATAATTCACGTATATCCTGTGCACAGGTATAACCCTATGCCTAACCATAACCCAAACCCTAATACAGGGTGTGCAGGGTAAACCAGATTACTGTTATCAGTTTCAGCTGCAGTGACAACTTACACATATTATCCTTGGTATGTTGTTACCGGAGGTATATGTGTTCATTTTATTTGCTTATACCCACCAGTGCTGCAGCAGAGAGGTATTTATTTTCAAACCCACCAAAATAGTAGAGAGGCCACTTTCTGGACAAAGGTGTCAGCCGGGTTAGAATTAATTGTTAGAGTCTCCTCTATCTGTTTAATCCGGCTGGAATTTCAAAAAAGTGACGCGAACAGAGATATTTTTGTTTAAAATGTGTTTTTGTGACTTTCTTCCAATTGTTACCCAAAAATATCAAATCTAAAAAGTAGCCATAACTTCAAAAGAAAGTTGACTGCAACCTTAATTTTTGCTCTGAGTAATTGGGGGCATATGAATATCTTATATCTGTGAACAAAAATATTCCATCATACCATATTGAGGCGAAATTGGGGTTAAAACGTGCTTTTTCATGATTTTATCATTTTTTACACATTTTTGATTTTGCATATACTAATGACTTATGTACAACTCTATGGAGAATGCAAACCTAACTGATGTGTTGAAGCCATCGAGACCCCAAGCCAATATCTCTCAGAAATGTTGTCCAAGGACATATTTTCAACATACCTGAAATTGATGGGGGTCAAAATGTCTGACATTGGTTTTCAGGGGGGTCAAAATGTACAAAAAATGTACAATTGGGGTTTTGCATGGGTAATATCTCAGCTAAAAGTATTCTAATAGGCTCAATATTGGATAAGAGTTTGTCCTACCAAAGGGCTCTGACTGGCCAAAAAATGGACAATAAAATTTTTTTTACTTTTGGAGTTCTGACCCCCCAAAGTTGGTCCTGGATGGACGAAGTTGCATTTTGAGGGCCCTATATCTTTTAAATTCTACACAAATAATTCCCCAGGTTACATACTTTTCATAGTTGTAAAGGGTTTCATTTATACATTTATGGACCTCCAAACGTCAACTTTCGCGTTGCGAAACATTTTTTACCCTGACCCCCCCCTAAATTTCAAATTGATGCCACAGGAAAACGAAATGGAGTATGAAGCTCAAATTTTCGGGATTTTGCTTTCTCATCAATATCTACCATCACACAGAAAAAGAAAAAAATTGAAGAGGTGCTGCGGTGCACATCCCTGGAGTTGACATGGAATGGGTCACGTATCTTGAAATTAACGCAAATATCTAGTCACGCTGCTTTTAGAATTTTTACCTGATCGTCGGCTTTTGCAGGCAACAGAATGCAGATTGGCTCACGATATATGTCGTATTCCTCTATGTGGTTCACTTATTGATAAAATGAGTTTGTATTCCTTGTAACAACACACACATTGCCGTCTGGTAACCGGGTCTGGTACTGATTTTGGGACTGCCATAGACTTCAGGGCCGTATCAAATCTCATAAAAACCACACGACTGACGACTATGTGTTTATGTTTCCCGCACGAAAGCTTGTGTCTACATCTATTACTATACTACTTTGGAAACGTTGACCTTTGACCATTCTTTGTATAACGCGGCGCCCTGATATGACCTTGATATGTTCGCTTGATTGGGTACGTTATAGCATCCATTTCATTACGGTTGTTAGGACTTGGTCAGTAGATAATACTATATAGGGATACAATAGTTTAACATGGTGTGTGAGCATGGTGAAAGACTCATTATTGATTAGGCGCGGACATATTAAAGGTACAGGTCCTTTGCGCGTATAGCAGAAAATTATAATAGAATGTGTGAATAGAATGTTTGGAATTTTGCAACTAAAATACTAACTGCATTCTGCATTATGTATTTATTTATTTATTTAGGCCTATGCCTATTTATTTATTTACTGACTTATTTATTGATTTTATTTATTTGGTATATTAGTTAGTAGGCCTAGTTAGTAATATTCCATGATAGGCCTACGTCGGTTTATTATTGATTGTTGATAACTTGACAACTTGATTGATTGATCGATTGATTGTCATTTCACATTATATTCCTAGTTTATAGGCCAATTTGAATAGCATCGTATATTAGATAAATAGACCTATCAGTATTGATTTATTCTATTCAGCAATATCAAGGATTACTATCAAACTTCTCATAGCTAATTGTCAGTTGGCTCAGTGGTAACGCAGTAGGTTTTACAACACACAGGTCCCGGGTTCGATTCCCACCTCTGCCTATTTTTTGCAAGGCTGAGAAAAAAATTAAATTTCTGGACTGCAAACTTATTTGGCGCGCGATCTGAGCTGGTCCTTTTCTGGTGGCTGTGTCTGTGTCTTATGGTGTTAAAATGTATCTAAACACTCTGGTATTTTTATTTTACCTGGGTGTTATATTTGAAATGTGATGTGGAATTAGATATTTGGGTTAAAAATGCAGTTTTTTTGTGGGTTGTTTTTTACCTTTTTTTTAACCAAAAATGTCGATTATTAAAACAGCTATAACATTGAAGTAAATAAAGTATAAACTTCATATTTGATGTGGAGAATACATGTCACGTGTATATTCAATATTTTTTTAACCAAAAAATTGCATTTGTATATGTTGACAAAATATTGGCGAGAAAATGCATTATTCGGTGATTTTGTTTAATTTTGACCAAAGTTTAAGATATTTGAAATAAAAAATATACCAATGTACGAGGGGGTATCAAAAATTTTTAGAAATATCCCAGAAGTGAAAGAGTTATATCAATGAAATTTTGTCAGTGCAATCACTGGTCCTTATGTACACTATGGTGCAAAAATAGTCTCATAAGTACTCTTTTTTTACAAGAGCTAGATGTCACTACCTGCCTATGTAACCGCATAACCAGCAAAATGGAGAAAATTGAGGCATGCAGCATGATTAAGTTCCATTTTAAGGGTTACAGTGCCCAGAAAATCTGTGATGAAATAACAATTCCTTTTTCAAAAAGCGACAGTGGCATATCACAATCACCACCGAAGATAACTTTCATTTCATCATCAATTTTCTAGGCACTGCAACCCTTCAAAAGCAGGAACTTAATAATGCTGCTTGCCTCAATTTTTTCAATCTTGCAGTTTATGCACAGTAACTGGGGCAGCAGGTTATTGGCATCTAGTGCCACCTGTAAAAAAAGTAAACATACCTATGAGACCATTTGTGACGTGTCATGTCAAAAGGAGACACTTTTGGGCAGGATCCTAAATGGAGAAATAGCCAAAAATCTTCCCGGTGGTGATTTTTTCACAATTTGGGTTTGTTGCGAATTTGTGATGTAATTAATGTTCAAAATATTGTCTGATAGTTTCAGACCGGAATATAACTGGCATGGTGTATTTTTTGAGACATTTTTCAAGGTAATTCCTACTCTCAACATTGTCAATAATATCTTTAAAGGCCGATATCTCAATTTCCAATTTTATAACACCATAACTTACGAACTCAATATCTTCGCTTAGAAATGTCCAATTTCATTGGGGAAAATGGCGTTGTGGAGCAAAATATCTCTATATTTAAGATATGTTAAAATCTCAAATGCCCAAAAGTGTCTCCTTTTGACATGACGCGTCACATTTTTGGACCATAATGTACATAAGGACCAGTGATTGCACTGACAAAATTTCATTAATATAGCTTTTTCACTTCTGGACGATTTCTAGAACTTTTTGATACCCCCTCGTATTTATATGAATATGAACATTAAAAAAGTGAATCATGTCAACTTTTCCTAATATCAAATGTTTTTGACCTATGACCTCCTGAAAATCAAAAGTCAGTATAAAATGCTTGTTTCTTGCCCACAAATGGCAATTTTTAGCTAAAAATACTCATTTTGTCAAATTTTTGTTGTTTATTTACTATAAAAAAGGTTTTATTGCAACTAATATTATTTATATGAACTAGCACCACAATTTCAGGATAGTTGCAGAAGTCACAGGCTGGTCAGTTGATCTTTAGTCCAAGATTCGAGTTACTACGAAAGACATTGATTAAATTTTAGAAGCTCGTTTTGGGGGGGGGACATTATGGAGAATCTTGCATGACAAAAAACTGTGTTGTTATATTATCGATATCGTGATTACAGAACGTTAATTTAGACATCTAACTACCTACATTATATCTCAACTTTCTGTCACTCGCTATCCCATATCATTTTCACTCAAAATGGAATCTATTACAAAAAAAACGATGTTTTTCGCCATCGATGCGTCAGAAATTCCAGAGCCGACATGCTTTTTTTATTCTAAGAGCCATTATGCAGACGCGATTGTTATCAACCTATTGCTTCAAATTAGAATTATATAGCCGTTTTGAGATCAAGGAATTGTGTAAGTTAATGCGTAGTCGAATGGATAGGGCGCTGGACTATTAATCTCCTTTATGAATCAAGAGTCCCCTTGTGGTTAAGTTTTTTTCTTTTCTCATTTTTCTTCCCCTTTTTTCCTTTCTGATTTGTTTTCTTTATTTTATTTATCTTTCTTCCGTTCTCTCTTTCTTTAAGTTCACTGACGCTGGCAAAGAACATGGCAAAGAACATGGTTTTTAGGTACAAATTCTTGGGAGCAGAAACCACCAAATTGGTGTTTTATAACCTTTGACATGTTTCTGTGGCGAGTGACATGGTCTTTCAATTCACGCCGAGTGTCCTTGACAGGTTTGACTATACTTCAGTGGTCATAAAAGAATTCAAAATTGTCTGCAACTGCTCCTCGGAAGAATTCAGTCAGGGAACTTCGATCTCCGGAAATTGCGATTGAAAAAGGTCACGATTCACACAAGTCGGACCTCATCTCCACGATTTGAATTGACATAGGTCAGTTTATTTCCCGGCATGCTTAGTAGGCACATCGGTCTTACCATAGACCCTGGAAAATATTTAATAAATATTTGCTCCACAATTTATCAATATATGTATGATGAAATATTAAAACATCGTATAAGAACTATTCTATAGTAAATCAGTAACTTATAGCAAGTAACTGATGAGGCATTAAATATGCAGGATATCTATCACACCACTCCACGCCATACGTCAATTCTCCCAGTCACATTTCCCCAATATGAAATTTGAAAAAAGTAAAATTAAATGTGGCAGCGGCGCACCGCTTTGGATACTCTATGAGCCTAGCGCCTTAGACCGCTCGGCCACTTGTCTTGTTGTTGTTATACATTTGAAACTTATTTGAACATATAATCGCAACTTCAACATAGGCCTACCACGTGACAAGCAAAGGCAGAAAACGTACCATATTTTGGAATTGTATTTGCCTAAAAACATTAATGTGTATTAATAGCGCTCAATTGTTGATAACTGCGTGTTCTACATACAGAAATCTGACAATAAACATGATAAATGGGCAGCTATTCATGCACAATACATTATCGATTTGAACTCGCTGGGCCGCACCGGCTGTAGGTGCTATAGACCTTTTTCCCTCTTTCCCATCATGCACTATTCCAGGGGGTATGAGTGTCGCAAAATACATCATCTCCCCGGGGAGTACAGAGTTATGTTCATTACAGTCTGGAATACGGACATTTCGACTGGTGCCTTCATCACAAAAAAGGAATCCCCGATAATGATGATAATGGCGCCACGATCACTGATACCTTTCGGGAGCAAAAAACAACATTTCTATGCCTTATGGACATGGTGTATTCACCCAAAAAAGTTTCCCGTTATTGAAACCTAACTTTGTATACATTTTATAGACCTAATGGTGAAAAACTGATGACGGGACACGCAGCGGTATTTTACCGGCGTCCGTTTCACTTTTTTTTCGGAGTTGAAAATAAAACGAACACAAAATCTCTTACACAGATGTTCTGCATCGCTCCGTAACTGCAGCACTCGTGTATTCAATAATAATTAGTAACATCGATGGTCTTTACGATAATCCGCATATATGGAATCAGTATGCCCATATTAAGACAAAATAATTGCAACGGCCTGGCAAAGACCATCGGATGCACACGATCTATGAGGTTGATGAACTACGTCATACCCCCCTGGAATAGTGCATTGTGGGATAGAGGGAAAAAGGTCTATAATACTCCTATATTATACCGGGTATATACATGTTGTTCAGTATAGAACCTGCCATTTTTCGTGCATACACGGTCTGGATGTTCGCAATTTATAGGATAATTACACGTAGGTCCCCCAAAGTTTCTTCCAGATATTAGAGATTAGATTCCCATAAAGACGAAACAGTAATCTTTAGTCGGGACTTACGTAAAATTTACATACAATTTTTACCATCAATTGAGTGTTAATTTTGACTAAACCACATAAATTTTAGCACGATTGGGTATCACGAATCGTTATATATGATGTGCAGTTAATATTCATATATTCTTTTATACATATATTATGCTTCAGTTTTAACACAAAAAAATATTTCATTGAAAACCCTCCCACTCGGCGATTTCAAAAAGGTAACCACGGTTCCCTAGAAGGTGCAATAAATTAGCATTAAAAATGTTCTTATTTTAGCAGCATTCTAGAAACTCTGGCGTACGGCGAGTACTGCTGTAGATATTAGAGACCTTGCGAAATGAAGTTTAAACCACAAACTTTAACGTCTAGAGGATTATAGAGGATAATGTATTCAAAACCACTCTGCCATTAAAGCCGCTTGAAGTTAAAGTTAACGCGAAAATCTATAGTGTGCCGTAAATTATGATGAAAATACGTCATAATTAAGAACAATAGTTTGGATATTTCCTCATAGACTACATAATTACCACTTATGTATTATCTAGTTAATAGACCAATTATTGGAAATCTAATTTGGTTTGGGTTAAAAACATGCCACATGTTGCTGAAAATTACTGATTGAATAGATCAAAATATTTTTTTTTTTAAACGTCACAGTTGGTATATGCTTTTGTGTGTGCTCATGACGTACACCAAATCAGCTTGCGGAACCAAGTTTTGGCTTCGACTTCAACGCCAAGGGGATTAAGTTCCCGTAAAATGGCCTGATTTTACGGGACCCAGCATTGTACTGAACTTCTGCGAATTGCAGCTACTGTGACCAGCTAACCGCGAAATATGGATATCCAACTAGTTTGCCCCCGAAGCTTCAAAAAACCACTCATCGCGAAATATGGATATCCAACTAGATCGCCTCGCATGGCTACAAAGAACCACAACTAAGAAAACAAACAAGTAACCTAAAGATGACTTCGTATGGGTCTTTAGAAACTTGCATAAATGGGACCAAGTTTTAAAAAGGGTGAAAAGCCACACAGGAAAGATTTTTTAAACTTGGCCCCTTTTTACGTTTTGAAACGTTTTTGGTAGATAATAGATTGCATACAATACCGCTTTTTTCAAAGAGACTAATCTTACAGGTTCAAGTGATTAGCATTTCTTTGACATCTATGGTTCAATGCATCGGTACCGCATGAACGTTGTAGTGTGGGGCGATATAGCCAAAATTGTATTCATCTATTGCTATTGTAGTTAATCCGATTAACTACGTCACTTCTACGGCGTATAGGCAGACTATGGTACATGTCATAGACGTGACTTTTTACTTCCGGAAATGGCCGTTGGTCGCACGGAGCTATCATATTCGTGGAGGCGCAAAAGATTACATAACGCATTATAACTTCGTGCCGATTTCAATTTCCGCCAAGCTATTCATCGAGAGGTAACCTTTGTTTAAGACAAAAGAGTTCCGCCATTAAATCGGTAACTAACCTGACAGCGTATTAACGCTTTACCAGGCAGGCTACTGTCAATAAGTGATCAAAAGAATGTCATGTGAAAGCGCCCACTTGAGTGAGAGGTACCTATTGTGTTCATTCAACCCAAGGGTGTGACTGAGTGTTCGCCAGCACACAAAATCACACTCTACCGTCGAAATACAATTATGTACCACCCACCTTTATTTAGGCGCCTCATTTAAATCAATTCAATAGAGTTGCTGATCGATACCCGTAACACCGTGCCATGGCTGCTATGTATAGGTCTATCTGTGTTACTTTCTATAATTAACTCCTTTGAGGCAATTGAGGTAGTGAAGGAGGGTAGAGGGTGAAAAGAGGAGAAACAGATAGGTGATCGAGATTGTAGGGCGGGGTAAAGACAAAAAGAAAAAGAAAGGAAGAGGGGGAGAAGGAGTGAGAGAGAGGGAGAAGGAGAGCGATGGAGTGACAGGTCCCTAAAGTGCATAGGCGTATAGATCCGGGGGGCTTAATCCCCCCCCCAATATTTTGCGAGGGGGATGGTCCATACAAGCCCCCCCCATGTTGACGCCTGTGTATGGGTTTCTGTCGAAATCAACCTCATATTTGACCATATTAGGCACAAAAATGCTAATTTTTTAGTGCTTCGCGCGAATATATTCCACTTTTGTCCCATATTTCACTAGTTTAGTTTCAATAGGCCTATGGTAAAATTTTTCGCGCGCATTTGTACCATAAGGTACACCTACTGGATTCACTATACCGGGTAGGCCTAAAAAAATCCCACCCCATGTCAAAAAGAAATCAACGCCACTGCTAAAGTGTAGGCATAAGAAAGAATAAGTGCAGAGAAAGGAAAAGAAAGGGATGAATAAAAAGAAAACTAAGCACTAGCCAGCCATTCAATGATGCCAAAACCTTTATGCGTTATGTAATTAAAACACCCAGTCAGATGTATTTCACACCTGCCAAACACAAGTCACCCAATTTCGATAACTGGACGTTGAATGTACACTCTCATGAATATTGATTGGCAACATTGTCCAATATGTCAGCGCTCAAATCGGACACAATAGAACAATAGACCCTTCAGTGCGTTGGTTGGTCGGACCGCATCTCTTCTGAAATAGTGACCTACAATGCTGGCCATAAGTGTTGGGACGGTTTGATAGGGTAATGTAAATAAGCCCCCCTCTCCCCCCGATCAATGTTGAATCCGACTTTTTTGGTCACACAAGCCTTGTGGCACCCAACATTGTTTGGTGGGGGAGGGGGAGGGTTGGGGTGTTAGGAAAGGGTTTAGGCTTGACACCAAAGAAACCTCCACTTTATCACGTTAATAATAACGGAAATAAGGTCATAATATAGTGTACGTTTTCCATAAGTGTCCCAACACATTTTGGCCATGGTTGTATTTGAAAAGTTGAAAAAAAAAATCATCTAATTTCAGTTTTTTGCTTATAACTCAAAAAGTAAATATGATATTGACACCAAATTTAGAGCAGTTAGAGATCTTATCATTTGGCTTAACCAAAAATTTTTGGATGGCTATATTTCACATTTAGGGACTGGTCACTTAAAATGTCTTAAAGCGATATTTTGGCCCTGTCTAAGTTCACTATTCGTCACTTTAACTGTCAAAAACTTGGGTTTAAAAATGGAAAATTATTGTTTCCACCAATTAAAATGTTACATTACAGGTATAGAAAAAAATAAAAGTTATCACAACATCTCGTGATCAAAAAACAAATAAAGGAATCGAACCCATGCATACCTGTTTTCCCAATTTACCGCAGTCTACCTCAAATGAAGCAACGGAGTAAATCAACTTGTTAGCATTAATTTCGATTACATACAATAATGGATGAAAAAGTACTGTGTGTTAGCTCAGTTGATACTCTGCTTTTATTTGTGATATTATTTATGAAAATAAGAATCCTACATATTTTCATTTCAACAGAAAAGTGAGAAATTGGTAATTTTAATAAGAAAGCAAAAAAAAAAAAAAAAAAAAAGCAATTTTTTTAATCGTTAGGAATCGAACTCAGACTTTTTGAGCATAACACAGACGCCTTATCAACTGAGCTAATAGTTTCAAGTAACATATTAGTGAAGTATTTTGGGGCATAAAAGCTATTGCGAAGTTAATAAAAGTGTTTAAACTAACCCGCTACTTTTAGGACATGAAAATTGTCTTATTGGCTATAGAAGAACGGTATTCAAGGCCTTTTTGAAGAAAATATATTCTAAAAGTGTAAGAAAGTCTGAAACCCACGGTATGCACTCGTAAAAAAGATGGTAGTGATTCTCTTTTATTATAGCCTGCATACCGTGACCCGAAATCACCTTCCGTGTACAAATGTCAATGATGAATCGAATTATTGAACGGTTCACTGAGGCATTGTATTATCTAAATGACCTATGCCGTGCATTTGGGTTTCAGCTTTGCGCATAATGGTATACGCGAGTTATAAATATGTTTAATAAGGAAATATAATTATTAGGTCTTCATGATGCTGAAGCTGATGATGATGATGATGAAGATGAAGATGATGATGATGATGATGATGATGATAATGATGATGATGATGATGGTGATCATCATCATCATCATCATCATCATCATCATCATCATCATCATCATAATCATCATCATTGATCCAAAAGGTGTGCCTATATATGCCTGTAATAGACTAGTCAAATTTCTTGGAAAGGGGCATAAGCCATCAAGGCGCATTTTTTGTTTAAAGTGGTATCTATGACCTTTAAGTCAGTTTGGGTATGCTAAGTTCATGAATCACGGATACCAAAAATAATTTATATTCGTTGACCTGCTAATTTGCATCAAACAAATTGACTACCAAAGTTATCAGAGTTTTAAATACTAATTTGATGATTTTGGCGGTTATTTTTTTTTTCAAATTATAATGTCAAAACATTATAATTGTTTATGGTATCCACGTTTGTTGGATTCAGCCTACCCCAAATGACTTTAAAAACATAGAGACCGTTTTTAACTTTAAAAAACGCACCTAAGACTTCTATTACTCAGCAGAAAGTCGACTAGTCTAATAGGATATGAAGGTGAATAGTCAATGATGTTTGCTATCTTCTGAAGATGATGAAATTCTGATTTAGAAATTATGTGTAATATTATGATAATTACTTTTTTATGTGCTATGTTGTTTTTTATACGCAAGTTTCTTTGAAAGCGCTTTAATAAATTTCAGTCATAAAATGTAATTTAGACCCACTCCTGCCGACTATGATTATATTTACACGATTTACTCGTTGCAAATACCACATACGTTTTTGATGCAAACGATGAAAATGATTAAAGTTTGTTTGTTTTTTGTCTAAAATTAGCTTTTTTTTTTATTTAAGTTTTTTTTTCCAAAATCACTCTTTTAAAAGACTTCAATCAATTCCTGTCAACAAATATCATGTATTTCTGGCGATTAAATCACTACTCTTTCAAAATAAAACATCATTTTAAGCAAAATATGTAGTTCGCATAGGCTAATAATGTTCAGAACGCACTGTAAAATACATGATATTGCGTATAAAATGTGACCGTATCCCTAAATCACGTGAGGAAAATGCAATATTTTTTATATAAGTGAAAAGATAAATAGTTTCTCTGTTTTCATGTAAAATTTGATGAAAATCTAAGCTATGGTTGAGGAGATATGGGCCAAAACACACATTTTAAAATTTGATTTTTTGTACCTTAGAGACAATGCTGGCCATAAGTGTTGGGACGGTTTGATAGGGTAATGTAAATAAGCCCCCACTCCCCCGATCAATGTTGAATCCGACTTTTTGGTCACACAAGCCTTGTGGCACCCAACATTGATTGGTGGGGAAGGGGAGGGTTGGGGTGTTAGGAAAGGGTTTAGGCTTGACACCAAAGAAACCTCCACTTTATCACGTTAATAATAACGGAAATAAGGTCATAATATAGTGTACGTTTTCCATAAGTGTCCCAACACATTTTGGCCATGGTTGTAGGTCCTGACATTTAACCCTATTCAGTCTCATCCCCCTGACTCAGTCCTCAAATGCTAGTCATATAACGACCAAAAAAATAAATGACTGATGGGTTCAGAAGCTCGGGCCGCACATCCCCGTCGAAAAATAATCCAAGTCCCCCCCGACCCTATCTCACATCCGTCTTTTTCGCATTCGACCTGTGCTAGAAATCTTTCAGGTTTATAAATAGCGCCATGTGCGGTATACTTTGGTAACTTCTAGAGGGTTTCAATTCATATTTATAATTCGCTTATGACGACTGGGAGGAGATGAGATTTCAACCTGGGCTAAACCCTTCTGTTACCGTTGGGGAGTGCAATACGTGATTGATTAAAATCAATAACTCGCAGCTTGCCGATTGATTGTAGATCACTATAAATCGGAGGAGCCTTTTGTAAGCTATTTGACCCCGATCTTATTGTTAGAATACAATAGCTACCTTCTAATTACGTTTCCATATCAGGCCAAAAGGATGTATGCTTTGCGTCAGATGTATGTACTGTACTTCTTTTGTCGTGGTACGAAATTCGAGACCTAAAGTCCCGAAGCTTTATTCTAAAAATTACAGATAAAACGCATTTTTCTTTTGGATTTTTGAGACAAGAACTATTTTGTGTGCAAAATAACACAGATAGATTTTCTTTTGAGACTTGAAATTCCTTGTAAATCGTCAGTTTTACCGAGGTTTCTTGTAAGTTTTTGTTTCCATGAAAGTGGTCAAGAAAAAGTTTTAAAATATCACATTTTTGGCCGGCAAATTAAAATTTTATTCAGGCTATCTTGCAGCTTCGACTTTAAAGTAAAGATATATATGGAACATTTCATATTTCCTTGAGGTGTTCTCTGAATGTTTATGTCAGAAAGATCATGGTTCAATACAAAATATTCACCAAAAATAGTAACTTGCCAACTTGATATAATTTATTTTAAAGACGGTCCCTGCATGCATGCATACATGGCAGGCATGGTACAATATTAGGGACGCACCATTTGATATCAAGGTGGGGGGGCTGAGTCGTGACAATCTTTAGTAGGCCTACATCGGTGAAGCAATTTTTAGGCACATTCTCCGATAAAGTGTTCAAAAAGCCAAATTTGTGTCGCCCATAGTTTCAAGTCGTATTCAGACTTGTTTCGTCAGAAAGAAATGCCTTTTTTAAATATAACTAATACTTAGGAGTTGCTTTCTAAAATGTGTGGGGCTAGAGGTTCTAACATGCCTAGAAAGTATAAAACAATAAAGCTGATTATGCATATCCATTGTTTTCCTCCATGTCGCCAGCCAAGGTGCGTTCCGTATAATGTGTCCCTGTTCGCTATACATGCGCGCATAATAATGGATTATAGGTACTTTTCATTAGCTGGTATCATGCCCTAATTATAAAGTATAAAACATCACAACGCAGGTTATTAAATTTTTCCAACAGGTCTTTGAGACTATGTCGCCAATATTGTTCACAGATACGTTACCATATTTCTAATGGATAGCAATCTGTCAAAATAACTAGCTATATGAATGTTCTCATATGTGATGGATCAAGCAGGCTCCATAGTTATATTATATATGTAGTACATAACACAATGGTTTCAAAGTAAAAAAAATCAGGTCTATTAATGGCCGAAAATCATGACGTTACGTTCATGTCGTCACAGATACGTTACCTAAATTCTACTCCCTCGGAAAAACGCTGTGATAAATGAAGCCAAATACCATACCAGACTTTAGTACTTTGGGTGATGACTGATCAAGTATGAGTATTAAGTCGGTAAGTTTTTACACTTGCACGATTAAGATTAAGTGTGAAAAGGCTTCACAGATACGTTACCACTGATACGTTACCACCAATGCGTACAAGTAATATTGCTCAAAAATTAAGTATTGTTGAAAAATCACCCATGCATTGTTTTGTGCTCTGAAACTATTAAAGTTTACGATTCTGAATGATTTTCATGAATTCTTCGTGGTTGGAATTTTGCAATTTGCGAGACCAAACTTGGACGCTTTATCGGAGAATGGGTCTTTAGCGCCTCGATGAAGCAAACAGTTTACATTTTGTAGCACCTAAATTTCGCGTAGCACGAAAAACGTTCTTCTTATGTTAAAATGAGTTCATATCAGGAGCGTAGTCAGCTTTCGTGATCAGAGGGGAAAAATAAAGGTTTTGGGGGAAAATACAAAAATACACGTAATCATCAATTTGAACCGGTATTATTAATGCGATATGTACATACACTGGGTTTTTTTTTAGCGAGACTGTAGGGCCTACATATAAACTGTTAAGTTTTCGAGCCTCCAAAAACCGGGCCAAAATGTTTTTATTGAGACAATGCGCATTTGGGGGGGCTCTGAGGTGAAGCAATTTTTTTTATCAGATGGCGTGACAATTTCTTTTCCAAAAAACTACCAAGCCCCCCCATCTTGATATCTAATGGTGCGTCCCTTATATAGGTTTATACATACAATACATGTAGTGTTGTATTTTGTTTATTCGACATCGAAGTGATTACATAACTTGGGTCACGGCCGGTCGTTGCATCAATCAAAGAAGTTTAGTCAGACTGATTCGGGGGGGGGGCACTCCCACTTTGGAGGTGACGCGTACTAGTATGTAGGGCTGTTAAGACCCCCCTTTTCAGCGTCGCTGTCACCCACAGACCCTATATTTTTTACGAGCACATGCTCTTTCACCCGAAGACACCCTAATCTGTCACCAAAAGAATGCCGCACCAGGATGAGGTGCAGGGGAGGGGGTGATGTGATGCAATACTTATCCCAGGGTGTTGAATTATAGGGGGAAGCTTTTTTGGCGGGACAAGGGGGGAGCCAACATTGGCACAGGTATAGGTATTTGCACCGTTTCGATATTGCGAATGTGATGTAGAAACATGTCAGGATAGGCCTAAATTCAAATGGTAGGCCTATAAAGGGGAATATTTTTGGCATGTCAAAATATTTTGATGTATAGGCCTAGCCATGATAATCTTTACCTATTAAAACCAAAAAGAAACTGTCTTTGGGTCACTATGTTTGAAAAAAATCGTTTTGATTAACAAAAGTTGTAGCTTCGGAAATACTAAAAAAATACCATTTTGCCGAATTAATCAAAGTAAATGAGATATTTCAATTTTTCTCTTGAAAACATTAGTCAAGTTACATAAAGTAGTGCAAAATATGGGTTCGAATTTGATTGCAAAGATGGTTTCTAGAAAAGGGGTAAATTTATTTTGTTGCAAAAGCCCTTACATCCACAAAAGGCACGATATAAACGAAATAATAAAATAAATAGTAAGTAAATAAAAAGTACTGAATTTACTAGTATTACTATCACCAAGTCAATAGTAGGCCTATATTGATAAAATGTCAGCAGTAGCCTAGGCACATCAACAATATTTGGTGGGTATGTTCCCCCGGAATGTTTAGGTGGTGGTTCTTTGGGAGATGCAGGCGTACCAGTAAAAGGGGCTCTTTTGGAGCTGCGAACAAATAAAATATGGGGACTTTTGGAGCTGCGAACAGTCAAAATCAAGGGTCTTTCTTGGCTTTTTGCTTGAAAATCCCAGAAATATGAGGAATGAACAATTTTGGGGTCTTTTAGAGCTAAATTTATCAAAATCAAGGGTTTTTCGGAGTTCTATTTTGGTCAAATATAGGGGGTCTTTCGGAGCTGCGAAATCCAAAAAGGGGGGTCTTTCCGGGGGAGCATACCCGTATGGTCATTTGTGTTATTAGTGCCCTTCCCCCCGTGAGTATAATGCATTTGCCACTTCCGAAATTTTTTACTGATAAGCATTTGCATATGAACCGCATAGTCAGAGGCAACGGTTCATTATTGATTGGAGATTCAGTAGGCTATAAAGAGACAAGTGCGGTAATAGCATTTCAAGTGTATGCGCTTACTTTCGTAATCAATAAGAGCTAATGAACAAAATTATTTCTGACAGAACTGCTAGCAGAGAGTTGATATTCTTGAGAGGGCACTCTATTCACGTGGTTTCTTTTCCAACGCTAAAAGATCACGAATTTTGGTGGTTTGCAAATGAAAAGTGTCCGCACTATCGATTGATTACGTAACTGTTATGAATAATTTATTAGGTTTTTCAATGCAATCGCCTCGACCCATTAATACATATTATCTGTATTATCAAAGTACTTGGAATAGCAATCCGGTGAGTTCACTGAACTACGCCCTAATACTGATGGAGTTTTAATGGCGTTTAATGGCGCTAATCCTCTCCATACACAGATGAACAAATACAATAGATGAAGGTCAACACGTATGACCTCCTATGTGACATGTTATATGTGATGTACAAAAACCTGAATATCATAAAGATCAGTATTCGTTTGTGCATATGAACTGCACATTTACGTTGCTAAATATTACTCATTATAATATAATGACAAATATTGGTATTATGACAATACGGTATATACATTGTATATAAAACGACTAATAGATCCTACTATCATGGCGTCAGGTCAATGTTCATCATACCCCGTATGTTTCTTAAAATTCATTCATATTTGAGACAAATTGCTGTGCCAATTTTATTGGTGCACAAGTAGATCCGTGGTTTTTTTTAATTTTCATTTCCTTTTAATGAAAGAATTAAGGTTTTCCACTGCACGGGGCCACAAGGGTGATACTAATTTTAATGCTATATTTTCAAAACGAATACGTGCTCCTGGTTGGCTCTATAGCGATTTCACAGAAAAGGTATTTCTAGTGCAATGCAGCGTCGGACTCTAGCTGAGAGCGTAGCCTAAGTCATTCCGGACTCCAAAAAGGGCTCTCCATACACAAATGAACAACCACAAGGAGGGTAGTCTCCTCCGTGACCAGCTTGATTTCGATGGAGCGGAACCAAATTGGCTGCGGAGGAGACGGGTCATTTTTCCATGCAAATTTTCCAGTGTCAGCCGCCTGCTGCTAGCACAGTAGTGTAAGCGCTCGACTGTGAAACCGGAGGTTGTGGGTTCGAACCCCGTCAGAATTTTAATTCAGATAATTTTCTTTTTCTTTCGTGAAGAAGAAATAGTAATTGAATCCGTCTTATAAAATTTAACATAGTATAGTAGAATCATGTAGGCCTATGTGTTATCAGATAAGATCTTCTGTAGATTACCATATCAAAAGAATTTCGAAGTTTTGTCAAGCAAGTTTCTAAGTGTGCCCCTAATCGTGGTTTGTATAGAATTGAGGCGATAGCTTTGTTTGATAATATCCAATGACAGAGCCGCTACGATTTTAAATTAAAAACAGGTCACCGCTTGAGGCGCTGCATTTAAGACGCAGCCTAAAAAGTTTATTACGGGACAAAATAGACGTGATCTACCATTCCACAAGAATTGGGATGGCACACTAGGTGCAACATAGGTTTTTATTGCAAAGACGAGTACAGGCAAGTAGTTGCAACACGTCTGTCTATCAATGGGTTTCGATATTGTTTAGAATAAATGCTTTTACTAGTTTCTTTAAAACCACAAAATTAGTAAAAAATAAATATATATAAATAAATAAAAATATTTATATAAAAAAATAAAAAAATAAATAAAATGAAATCCTAAAAGTAGAACGGTAGATTTGAAGATAGAAAAAAACAAAGAGCTTTTAAATAGAAATAGAGTCGCAATAGATTATATAATCTTTTGTTCGTTTGATGCCGATTAGAAGTTGCGACAGGCTATTCATAAAAGTGATACCATTGTTTCGAATAACATTACTCGGTGACTGCCGATAAAACGCCCAATAAAGACGTACGGACCGCGCCGGCCAGTTAAAGTACATGCCCTATCACACCACTCAACACCATACATAAATTCTCCCAGTCACATTTCCAAATATGAAATTAAAAAAAGTCAAATTTTAATTTTGTTCTTTTAAAGTTTGGCAGAGGCGGGGTTCGAACTCACTTATTTAAACATATAATCGCAACTTCAATATAGGCCTACCACGTGACAAGCAAAGACAGAAAACGTATTTTGGAATTTTATCTGCTTAAAACATTAATGTGTATTATAATATTCGTTCAGTTGGGGATGATTTGAAGTGACCGCCAATTATGACCATTTGATATTTAATACAGCTCAACTGATCGTACTTTTCCTACATTCGACCTTGCATGATTTTTGAGTTGACACAGTCATGAAAATAACTATAGATAGGCCTACTTGACAGTAGCCCAGTTCTGAACCTTTTCATTGATCATTCATAACAATAGGTATCTGATGGATCAGTGAAGATAAGAAGGGATTATAATATATCCGTAACCTTGATATTATAGTATCTCGAGGAAAAAGTGCAATGGACATGTTTTCATTTTATGTTTCAAATATCCCGCGCATGAAAATTGAGTATTTAACCCAAAATGGAAAATGGAACAATTTATTGGAAATCTGTTTAACATATTTTTTTGACATCTTTTTCTGCACTGTATTATACCTAAATTAAGAAATTTTATAAATATTCAAAGAAAATATAGGTCATCCAAAAATTTAAATTTTTACACATTTTGGGGGAAAAAAGGAAAAAATAAGCAAAAATATCAAAATCTGTTTAACAGCTTCATTCATCAAGTCATAACAAACGGCCTACATGCTTAATTTCTAATAAAATATTGAAATTGTGAAAAATATAGGTATTTATTGATTTTCATGTTTTTCTTGCAAATATGCTAATAATATGCAAATTATGAAATTGCCCAATAAAGTTTCTACATAGCATACATCTTTCAAGTGTGATGTTCAAAATGACAGACATCAAAAAGAGATTCGATGAAATGTAAAGGTGTAGTAACAATTTTGGCATGGACTGTCTGGTCAGGAAAAATACGGTAATTTGAGCTGTACCAGCAATGTGGAAAAAAAAGAAATAATGTAGTGCCAACATAATGTACCCTTTTACGTAAGGAGCAAAGTTCAACAAGTTATAACTCCGCTTCTGCAGTACGAATGTCAGGTTATTATTTCCCAGTCTTGAAAAAAAATTGCAGGCAGAGGTGGGAATCGATCTCGGTACCTCCCGGTTAAAAAGCACTGTGCAAAACCACTAAGCCAACTAAAAATCTGTTGTTAGATGCTTGACATTAATCTTTGATATTGCTTAATGGAACAAATCATAGAGCGTGTTTATAGTGAGCCAGATTATCCGGTATTTAGCGTATAAGTACATCTTATACGGTATAGGTCGCCACTATAAACAGACCAATAGCGCTATTTACCGCACATATTATACGGAACTGATATCCTTCGATATCGATGGATATTGCAGTATAATTATTTATTCCGTATACGGCCACTATAAACAGACAGGGATTAACGATACCGTTATTCAAGGAAGTGGAGCAGGGTTATATAACGCTCCCAGCTCAAATTTGTCACTGTAATAACATATCACCTACAAATATGGTACAGTACTGTAGCAATAATGTTAAAAAATAGGCCGCTATTGTTTCGACAGCAAACTATTTGAAACTGGGAAAATATTTGTGCCTCCCACATTGCATTGCGGTGACCTCGAACACGCAGAGTTCAACCACCTCGGATTCAGAATAGCGCTATTGGTTGGCACTATAAACAGCCGAGATAACGGATAAGTCACATTCCATCCTAATCCCATATACGTATAAGGATACCGCATAAATACCGTACACCACTATAAACACGCTCATAGAGCGTGTTTATAGTGAGCCAGATTATCCGGTATTTAGCGTCTAAGTACATCTTATACGGTATTGGTCGCCACTATAAACAGACCAATAGCGCTATTTGCCGCACATATTATACGGAACTGATATCCTTCGATATCGATGGATATTGCAGTATATTTATTCCGTATACGGCCACTATAAACAGACAGGGATTAACGATACCGTTATTCAAGGAAGTGGAGCAGCGAGCTCAAATTTGTCACTGTAATAACATATCACCTATAAAATATGGTACGGTACTGTGGCAAAAATGTTTAAAAAAATAGGCCGGTATCGTTTCGACGGCAAACTGTTTGAAATTGGCACCATATCCGTGTCTCCCACATTGCATTGCGGTGACCTCGAACACGCTGAGTTCAACCACCTCGGATTCAGAATAGCGCTATTTTTTGCCACTGTAAACAGCCGAGATAACGGATAAGTCACATTCCATTCTAATCCCATATGCGTATAAGGATACCGTATAAATACCGCACACCACTATAAACACGCTCATAGGGCCTGCATTTTGTCTCGACATTTGAAAGGGGCGTGAATTCATTTTTGGATACGCCCCTATTATAATTAGGTAATACTCGACTCACACACATTCCCTATTATGTATATACATGTACCACATGTAGTAAATCTGTCTGCTTTATCTGTATAGAGGCCTTGCATGTGACGTATCATCCCGTAAATATGGCGGACTACTCAAATGCATTCAACAAAAGCATGAATGCAATCTACCGTGACAGTTCGTCTCACACACATAACTCTGCACTACGATCAAATAGGTTGATGATAACATTTGATTGAATGGACTGTACGCCGCCATAACTACGGTGAAGGACACCGGTTCAAATGCTTTGTTTGGAGCCAATCAATAATTTCATG
Source organism: Amphiura filiformis (assembly GCF_039555335.1). Classification (NCBI taxonomy): domain Eukaryota; kingdom Metazoa; phylum Echinodermata; class Ophiuroidea; order Amphilepidida; family Amphiuridae; genus Amphiura; species Amphiura filiformis. The sequence continues at coordinate 74,607 of NW_027305591.1, forward strand.
CAGGGCCTCTATTCAGCATCGAAGTGGTTACGTAATTCTCTTGGTTACCGGATCACGCTACTTTGGTATGCCTTCGAGTGCCATATACTTTATGTGGTGATCATTTCGATCGTGGTTCATTACTCTAGCGCGTGATCCCGTTGACATAGTAACATTACGTAACTTCGATACTGAATTGTGCCGTTCTTAAGCAAATAGCTAAACACGATTTCATCAAACATTATAACAATAGCTCTTTTACAGTGTGTAATCATCCCGGGCAATAACTGGGCAATAATAGAGGATGTGCGTGAAATTATTGATTGGCTCCATACAAAGGATTTGAACCGGTGTCCTTCACCGTAATCATGGCGCAATGCAGTGCATTCAATCAAACGTTGTCGTCAACCTATTTGATCATATAGTGCATTTGTTATGTGTGTGAGACGAGCTGTCGCGGTAGATTGCAATAGCTTGTAATCATGCTTTTGTTGAATGAATTTGAGTACTCCACCATATTTACGGTATGATACGTCATAATCTAGGTGATATTTGCATTGGATGTCTTGAATACGCTGGCGAAGTTGTGTAATAGTAATAATCGGATTAATGCTATAACAGTAGGTGAATACAAGTTTTGAATATATCGCGTTGCAAAGCCCCATTCAGTGATACGTCATAATCTAGGTGATTATTTGCATTGGATGTCTTGAATATGCTGGCGAAGTTGCGTAATAATCGGACTAATGCTATAACAGTAGGTGAATACCAGGTTTGAATATATCGCGTTGCAAAGCCCCATTCAGTGATCCAAGCGAAAGTGAAAAAAATCAAATTGTTATTTTTATAAATTTTTTTAATGAAAAGAATTGGCAAAAAACCCAAGAAAACGGCAGTATCGACGAAGTTGAAGCCCCATTCAAATAGCCCTACATGTAGATAATTTATATATACTGTCAGTATATAAATTACAGATTCACGTAAATGCATTATTTTTGTCTTAAATAGGCCTACACGGCTTTTGGCTGAACCACTAGCAGAAGATACCAAATTGATGTTTTATGACCTTTGACATTCTTTTGTGGCGAGTGACATGGTCAGTTCAATTCACGCCGAGTGTCCTTGACAGGTTTGACTCTGCTTCAGTGGTCATGAAAGAATTCAAAAGATAACCTCTGCCCCAACAATCCCAAGCAATTGTCTGAAACTGCTTTTCGGATGATGTATCATAAGAACTCAGTCGTCAAATGATGATAGCCATATAATTATTATTACTGACTATATCCATGGTAGGTATTATAAGTCGTGTTCACACAGTCGGACTTAAGGGTTGTGTTTAGCTATTTCAGATGGGTAGGGGTAGAAAAAAGATTATTGCCATTTTGACCAAAACACGTGAGTATTTATGATTTGCCAAACAGAAACTAACAGAATAATACCTAAAAGTATCACTTTTTAATCATTTTGTCATAAATACGACTTTCTACGATTTACAATTATTTGTACCGGGGTGTGTCTGTTGTCAAGTCGATGACAGATACGCGTACCAACCTTGAATAATTATACTGAATTTTGATGTATCATTCCGTACAGAGGGTATTCAATACGGCGTGACAGAGCCATTATCATTCAAATAAAAGTCTGGCCTCCATAAGGTAACAATAAGGGAACAAACCAAAAGATCGATGACGTCCAATAAACGTAACTAGTTTCGTTTCTCAGCCGAACCCCTCCCTCCCTGCCAGAAACGTAATAATGAAATGTTGAAAATGTTGACATAATAATAGTAATGACACATTCTTCAAACCGATGTTTTTGTACAAACGTAATCGAGTATTTTACCCTCCCCTTAAAAGGACATTTCGTGATCCAAAGCCTCACCCCCCCCAGTTTTCTCAAATAAAGTTGAGATTTTTATATCATTGGAATACTCTGGCTAAATAATGTTTATGTACAAAATATTTCTTGCAGATTAATTCTTTTAGCAAAGATATCGTTAAATTTGAATTTCGTTCTGGTGCACCAGAACGAAATTACAACGTATTTTCTATGGAGCAGTGTAATACACATAATCATCATGATCATGCATAACTCGCAAACGCAAAATCGGAATCAACTGAAATTTTGGGAATATGCTTTTTTCGTGGATATGTACTGAAAAATGTCATAAAAAGAGGATGCTAGGATCACGAAATACTCCTTTAAACGAAACTAGTTTCGTTTATAAGACGTCATCGATTTTTTGGTTTGTTCCCTAAAACAGGTAATAGGTATGAATGGTCGTGGAATCGATCTAGAGAAACCTGTCTCGCTGTCATCTTAAGCTGCATGGGTGTCCCAGAAAGATCCATACCGGGAAAGTTGAATTTTGTTAGGTATAAACAGAGAAGATGTAATAAAGAGGAGGTTGATCAAGCTATCCTCAAACAAAATATGTGTGAGACCGCTCACTCAAAGTAAATGATGAATCACCCTATTTAGCTGCTTTACAATAGAATACCACAATAGGGTTTGAACCCGGGATGGGTGTGATACACAAGTTGCAGCTAACTGCTTTTAGGGATAGGTCAGTGTGTGCATGTCATCATGCCATACACACCATGCATGCAGACCCTGTTATCTTGTCAGATTTCAGATAAAATATGACTGAAGTTCCATGGCAAATTATAATTTTTGCTACTTGTTGCCACTTTCAGACTCTATTATTTGTGATAAAGAATGTTATCAATTATCAGAATATCTTTATTAGGTTGGCAGGAAATGACAGGAATATACATAAAATAATAAAATAGAAATGATCAACAATCGAGCCCCGGCGACGCCATCGTGTTGTGCCCTTGAGTAAGGCACTTTATCTCTATTACTCCTCTCCACCCAGGTGTGAAATGGGGAGCTGTTATGAATACTGTCCATTGAGCGCCGCCCAAAGGTATGAACATGCCTTGGGCATTGTATGGCAGCTGACATATTCTAACGACAGCGGAATAAATGTAAAGCGCTTTGGTACATGTTCACATGTGAAAGGCGCTGTATAAATACTAACATTTATCACCTCTCTAAAAAATCCTAAAAAATTCTAAGAAATTTATATATTTACAAAAAACGGTGGATTTGGGGAGACATTTTACAGCACTCGATTTCTTCCTTGTATTATCCACATGTGGTATCACATCCAAGCAGCAGGTCCTTAACATACGCGTTTCATACTTTTTAACAAATTCTCTATAGAAACATTGGAAATATTTTCAATTCTGAAGTGAAAATTGGTCAACCATGGGCGGTCACACACATAACATCATAGGATATTTCAAGTGGATGTCTAACTACTTGAGAATAAAGGACTATGAATAGATGCGACAGGATTACCTACGGGATTATCTCAAGGATATAATTCCGTTGACCCTCCTCTTTATTACATCTTCTCTGGTATAAATAGCATTGTTATCAGTCGTATTGTTTTGAGTTCTAAATATTACATATATTTAGCTTTCTTGGTAATTTAAGATTTTAAAGATCGAATGTTTCTAAAAGAAATTACAGAATATTGCGTACAATGGTGAAGTTTAAGTTTTGACAATACAATCTATTATGAAAATAATGAATAACCGTTCAGCACAAAGTTATTTGGAAAATGTTTTGCAGCTAATTTTGTTATGATCTATCGATTACTTGCATGCGTGGAATAAAGGATTTGTTAAGCTTGAGTGACCTAATACTGCATGTGTCGTATTTGGCGGCAGTTTCGAAAATAATGATTGCGGTGTGTGAGTTTCATCATTTGAAATGCCGGCAGAGATTGATTTAGGGGCCTATTATAAAAAAAATATTATAGTGACGATTCGTCCTAATGCCACAGCATGTATTTATGTCACTATTGGCAAACACATAACTAGGAAAATGTGAAGATTAAATTTGCATCAAGTTTTTCTTGAACAAGTTATATCCTCTATAAGAATTACATTTTTTGCGTAAAATTTATCGTAAAAAATTAAAACATTTTCAGCAAAAATATCGGACTAATATTATGAAAACACATGAAAAGGTCACTTAATCCAATATCAAGAATTATTCAGTGTTTCAAGCTCTACATCTGAAAACAACTGAATGATTTCTACACTATATTGCAAAGTAGGTCTACGTCTGGGCGATAGTGATAAAGCAGCTTATTAAGCCTGTGCTGTAAGTTACACACATGCAAATTTTGTCCAGTTTTAAGAATATTAATATCACGCCAAAACGAATCAAGTTTTTGCAATGAAAGTAACCATGTAACACAATGAGTAAGTGACATTTATGTCATTGTATTTCACGTACCGGTACTAAAATTAAATACACTGTTGATTAATTTTTCAAACACGGTATAGATCATTCTGGAACACCCTGTATCTTAGAACTGTCCTTCAACACAGGCGGTAGTATAATTGTTATATTGTTCCGGTCCATTTATGACATAGCCATCCTCATTTTAATACTTGATAATACAATAAAACATGAGATCGGTTTGAATGGTTGTGGAATCAAACTAGAGACCTGTTCCTTTGTCACCTGATAAATCAAGCAGAACGATTTCATGACATTTCATTTTACAGAATTGGCCGTATTGCCAGCGCTGCAGTGTTAGTATTAACTTTGGGCTTCTTATGAATTGACTGTCAATATCTTATAGGTATATACATTAAAGTTCAAACGGGAGAAATAATCGCGCATACATTTTCAACATTGTTTTAAAATTGTATATTACAATGTATTTACATTAACATTGTCCCTAAATAACATGGACATTTGGGTGATATGTTGATGTAGTTACGGGCCATATTTAGTGCCGATTTGTCCCAATTTGCTTTTGACTTGGCAACACTCCATAAAACCACAGATATCTGGTATAAAACATGGCTAGTTGTATGAAGACAAAGTTGAAGACTAGACGTTCGCCTTTCGTATCTCTTTCCTTGTTGGAAAGGTATAACGTTGAGGAGATAGGAACATGTACCGTCATCCGGGACCTACTCTGCCATGTTTGGCTGAGTAACGGTACATGAACACGGTCTTTTGTGCCTATGTAAATTAGTCATTGTGTAAAGCTGTGTTTATACCCATGGGTTGCTCATCATCAGACTGAATCCTTGTCGTTAACTGCACAAGTTCCCACAAGTTATGTCAGGGCGATGTGACTTCATAAGGGCAATGTCGGGGATTATAGGACACAATTGATGGGGAGAGATGAGGTCCGACCAGGTCCGACCGAGTCTCCTACACAGGTTACGCTCCCTGTGGAGGGGCGGAACCAAACTGACTGATGTGGAGACTAAGCCAGTTTGCGTCGGTCTGATACTCGTCGTTGACCATGCGCAGATCTGGCTGGTCAGGAAGACATTTTTATAATATGCCTACCAGTTCCATCTATAACCGATTTGCTAGAGAATATTTGTTACCATATTTAATAAATTCGTATTAATCGTATAATAAAATGTGGCCAAATATATATTTGTGTACATAGTGTGTGGATCCACTCTTCTACGGACTTGGCTACTAAGCATGTCGGGAAGGATATGGCGGTATGCTGACCTGGGTCAATATGTTCTGAGCAGATGAGGTCCGACCAATTGCCTACGACCTTGTGTGCGATCATGTGTAACAGGCAATTCCCGATAATAATAGACGTTCCCTGGTTATGTGTGCAATTTTAGAGAACGTTGACCGACAGAGGGTGTCAATAATAGCAGAGAGTTGATATTCTTGAGAGGGCACTCTATTCACGTGGCTTATTTTCCAACGCTAAAAGATCACGAATTTTGGTGGTTCGCAAATAAAAAGTGTCCGCACTATCGATTGATTATGTAACTGTTATGAATAATTTATTAGGTTTTTCAATGCAATCGCCTCGACCCATTAATACATATTATCTGTATTATCAAAGTACTTGGAATAGCAATACGGTGAGTTCACTGAACTACGTCCTAAAGGTGGGCTTACACGATGAAATTTCCATTGCAAGGCCCATTACTTAGTGGGTGAGATTATGTGCTCACTGACCATGAAGCTGTGCAATTGATCAAAATAGACGAAGCAATGTTCGGCCTTGCAATTCCTTGAGCGTGGCCATAGGTTTGGGCATCTTCTCTGGTTTGGGATATACTCAAAACATAAGTAGTGGTTAATGATTTTCGTATTAATATCAAAATGGCTCATGTGTTGTCCTGAAAGCAAAAGATTGCCATCCTCTCCTGTATATCTATACAATTTTCCATAAATAAAAGGCTAAGGAAAACTAAGATCAAAAGGGCTAAACACCACCACCAACAACAACATAGGCCTACAAGTGTATTATAATGTAGCATGTGCACACATTTATCATGTTGTGGATGGTGAATCAAGCTGGTCCCTACACATTCCCAAATGAATGCAGTGATCAGCCGGTGTTCACTCAGCTGATTGGCTGAAGGAGGTTAGATTGCATGCAACAACCTTGAAAGTAGAGCTAGTCCATACAGGACCAACGCAATATTTAGCACCATAATCAACGCCGTCAGGCGTTGGTCCTTACAAATCCGTTCGCTACCCCCAGCAGTGCACACTCATTATAATAAACAGTGACCAAAACCAAACCAGTCGATAAGTTACGTCATGAATCCAAATATGGGAAATAGTCTCGCCCATCATTCGGGCCATCATTCAACCGCATCTATTACATAACTGGAACTCTCAAGTCATCTCAAGTACTTGGTATCCCAATCGATTGATTTTGATAATGCAATCAAAGCAATACAAACTTTTGAGGTCGCTTACCAGTGCATGGAAATCATGAAATAGTAGATATCTACTATTTTCCATGACCAGTGTTTTTTTATCTTTCCCACAAGACACAAAGTGCCCTGTGCTTTTATTTTCATTATATATTTTCAAAATCACAAGAATCAATAAAAATCACACAAGAAAAATCACAAATGCAGCATCAATATAAAAATGTTACATCATATAAAAGTTTACTTTACCAAATACATGTAATTTAACATTGTCTTCAACACAGCCCAGTACATACACAAAATCTCCACTTTTTATAATGAGCAGAAAGTTTACCCTTTTTTTTAGCTATGTAATACTCAGTTTCCCTGTTATTTTTAATATATACTTTGCAAGCAATAAAAGAGGGCTTCTTATTTTGAAATTTACACAAATAATATTTTACAGACAAGCATAGATATGTAAGAAAATTGTCTTTAGAAACCCCAAACATCTTTTCAAAATTTGACATTGAAAAATTAATGTCATGTTTGTCTTGAATAACCTTTACTAAATCATCCCAAATTGGTTTTACGAGCTCACATTCACAAAAAATATGAACAATAGATTCAGGTAATTTTTTACAAAGATCACAAAGAGGTGAATCTTTACGTTTGATTTTAAATAAAAATCATTAAAAGCAATAGCTTTATGGAAAACCTTGAAATAAAAAGAGCGGAACTTTGTATCAATAGAGCATTTAAAATTACGCAAATGAATTTCTTCCCACTCAGTGTCATCAGGGTCATCAACCACATTATCGACATCAGCGATTTTTTCCCAAAATTCGACACGCCTCTCCGGAATACATGTCTCTGTCAAAATAGAGTATGCAAATTTTGGGACCTTTTGAGCATTAAGAAGACCCGCTGTGACATCATCAAAAATATTAGAGTTGGAATCTGAACCCTGAAGCCACGAACTGGGAATACATTTCATAAGGAAATTAAATTTTCTTCTATCTAACTTGGATATACCAAAGTCAAGAATCAATTCTTCAAAGAGTCTACTACCTGGGAGAGGTGGATTTAAAAGATCACTTATATACACAATACCTTTGTCGCACCAATCCTCATAAAGAAAGAACTTCTTAGTTTTGGACTTAATATTTCTATTAAACCATAGACACTGGAAATATCCCAAATCAGAAAAACTAAAATTATTATAAATATCTTGACATGCCCTATTTCCCATGACCAGTGTAAATCGGGCTGGTATGAATTAAATGAAAGTTTTTTGTGGCTATATCAGTGCAGAGATAATGTAGGCCTAATCAGTGTTAACAAAAAGTCATTTGTATGATTCTAGGTTTGTTTTCTTTTTTTATTTAATATTGTCACATTTGTCGATAGGCCTAACCGTGATACCATTAAAAAGCTAAAAGAACATCAATTCTACACACCGTTTATTTGGAACTGAACTTTGATTTATTAAAGTCATAATGTACGATCTTATAATATGAATTTGGTTAATTTTTTTCAAACCTGATTTTATGGGATATTTGTAATGTATACACATGTCACAACTTGCATTTAAATGGAATCAGCCAAATTTGTTGTGTTTGTAGGTAAACAGATCAAAGTTCGACATAAAGTCATAATTCAAGAATTATGACTTTATATCCTCCTATAGAACTGCGTGTTAAACGGCCAAAATAACAAACAGTGTTTACCTCGTTATTTCAGTTCAAAATGGACAGAAGCCATTCCCGATAATTAGGGCCTATTACTGGTATTATTTCAGCATTTTGAATATATAATGACAAATTAAAAATTTGAAGAAATCGTAAATTAACCCTTTAACACCAAACTGGAAATAACAGAGTGAGTAAAATAAAATAAAAGGCGATACCACTCGCAAGTAGGCCTACTGTTGAATGTGTTGATATTTCAAATGCATGTGAAAAAAAAGGAACGGAAAAAAATGACAGTATATTTCTTTAATCCCGAAGGCATGAAAGGGCCTGTGATTACTATTTGAATTTAGGGTTTTGATTTAAACTATTTTAATATCAAATCTTTAAAAAAAACATGGTCTTCTCGTTTTAACCGAGGGGCATGGGATTCATCACTTTTAACTACGTCATTCACGGACGGAGCTGAGGCAACGGCTCTCCGCTCCGTTGATAGTAATACTTTCCTGGTCTTTGTTTCATTTCAAAGTTACAAACAACTAAAGACAAGACAAGACAAAATTTTAAAAAGTGCACTGCTTTCATCGTTTTTCAATTTTTGGCAGCCGTCTGTTTGTATGAGGCGAGGTCCAAAAAAGGAACACTGCAAAATCTAAATGTTTATAGGCCTAATTTGCCATATTTGGTAGAGATACAGTACTTAAAAAGCTAAGGGAACGTTCATAAATGCTTGGGGGCTGGAAAATTTTGATGATTTGATTTGATTTGATTTGATTTGATTTTATTCGGTATCTCCATATTGCACATACAACAATACAAGGTAAATAGATATAAAATGCATTAAGATAAATAACATATACGAGGGGCAGTCAGTATGTTTTAAGAGTGGACTCGTGACGTCATATGTGGATTGTTTTCACAGCATTTCTCAATGGTTACATAAACACTGTACCTTTGTCTTTCAAACAACACATGTAAAAATTATATCACACACATGATTACGTAACAGCATAAGCATAAAATCAATGGTCTAGAGTCACCTGGTGAAATTGAGTCGTTTTTGTTAAGGGAAATGAGAGGCTGAAATGAGGTATTGTTGTATTTTTTATATTTTCTCGGGAATTAAAGAATGGAGAATGCTGCCTTTTGGAACAGTAATAGAACGCAAACTACCAGTTCATTAAACCATGTTTGCTGGGCTGTAAAGGTTTTAGTTTGCTTACAATGCATGGTCAAATATGTCTTATTTTTGACAAAAACAAGATTTTTCTTTCTATACAAATCTTGATATTGCCAAAAATAGCAAACGTGGAAATTTAATTTTTTTGGCCAGTTCTGTTGACTAATCTCCAAAAATTAAAACGGGAGACTCCCAAGAAAATATTTGAATCCATGTTTAAAATATAACTGTTATTCTACCATTGTTACATTTATACAAAAAGTAGTGGTACGGAGAGAGAGGCCATCGTTTTAATAAGAAATTTATTTTAAAACTTTTCTGTTCATTTCAGGTTGAGATCATCCATAAAAATTCATATAAATATTTAAATTAAAATTTTCATAGCATTTTGTAATATTTTAGGCCCTATTTACATGGAATTTTGCCATTTTCGTGCATTTCCACCATGTTGTATCGGTCATCCTACCTACGCATGCGCAGATTATTGTTTGATTTGCACCATTTATCATCGCACTGAGTACTAGCTCTTACACGTGACCAGTCATTATATTTTAGTCTGTTTCATTTTGGAGATAATTAATGTCATTTGTAATAACTGCTTTTTCATTAACGCCATTTTTGCAGAATAATTTTGCTTCCATTCAAGCCCTAAAGTTGTTGAAGTTTCCAGACTTCCCATTTCCACCACAGTTTAATGACAAGTCTCATATTTTACCAAATGCAAACTGAGGACCTAGTGTTTATTCCTGCCGAAAACTAGCCTTATGCCCTTTGTACTTTCTCTGTTCTCGGACATTTTAAACACGTGTCTTTGCTGTAATTTAAAAAGCCCGCCTTTTTGAGTGATTTGGCAGTGTCCCTAGTATATTGATTTTATGCTAATGCTGTTACGTAATCATGTGTATGATATAATTTTTACATGTGTTGCTTGAAAGACAAAGGTACAGTGTTTATGTAATCATTGAGAAATGCCATGAAAACAATCCACATATGACGTCACTAGTCCACTCTTAAAACATACTGACTGCCCCTCGTAATACACAAAAAACAAAGCAAGGAGATATCACAGGATAGCCCTTTAAGCCCAAAGGCTTATTTCCGAAGGGGTCCTTTATACATAGAAGGGCAAAAGGCATACATACATATAAAAACATACAAAGAAATATATATATACAAGTGAATATTAAAAGTAAAATAAAATCTTTAAACATGATTAAAATCATTAGAAACTAAATTTGGTTAAAAAGATGAGTTTTTACAGACTTTTTGAAACTTGGTTTATTAGAAAATATTGATTTGATTGCACTTGGTAAGTTGGCCCAATCCTGAATGGCATTATAATAAAAAGAGCCAGAAGTGATGGTAGTGGATTTTGGAACACGAACATTTTGAGCACTGTTTCTAGTACTGTATTGGTGCACGTTTGAAACTCTGGTAAAATTTGGTCTAAGATAGTCTGGGCCAACTTCATTAAAAATATCAAAAACATGGTTCAACCTGAGTTGTTTAGCTCTATTTTGTATGTTAAGGAAATTAAGATCTTTAAAATCATCTTCTGTAATATGATACATGCAATTCTTATGTAAAATAAATCTGATAACTTTGTTTTGAGCAATTTGTAGGCTTTTACTCATCTGCTTATGTGTGCCAGCATGCCAAGAAGAAATAGAGTAATCAAACAAACAAAGTACAAGAGCAGAGCATAAAATTTTCTTGATATTTTGATCAAGAAACTTTGCCTGTCTGTAAAGAAATTTGAGTCTAGAATTTACTTTTTTATGACACCAAGACCCATTTCGTCACCATTCAAGCACTGGTCAATAGTAAGGCCTAAGTATTTGACTGAGAGAGTAGCATGAATTGTTTGCCCTTCACACTCAATGGTATAATTTTGCCAATTCTTCAATTTACGTTTTGTTCCAAAAAGAATGAGTTCTGTTTTACCCATGTGGAGAGAAAGTTTATTATCTATGAGCCATTTGTTACAGCTTTCGAGATTTTTGCTAAGCTGCTGCCCAATTTTCAGCGGATCTTTATCAGAAACCAAAAGAGCGCTATCGTCTGCATACTGAAGGAGCATACAATCAACACAGTTGGGCATGTCGTTCACGTAACAAAGGAACAAAATGGGACCCAAGATACTCCCCTGTGGAACTCCACATGTTAAAGCCATAGAGTTGGAGTCTGAGCCATTAACATTAACAATCTGAGATCTGCAATTCAGATATGACTCAAACCATTTAGTGGAGTTCATTCCCAGAGCAGTAAGCTTTTGACATAAAATAGAGTGATTAACACTGTCGAATGCTTTCTGGATGTCAAGAAGCACCATTCCAGTAAACAGACCAGCACTGATTTGGTTTCTGATATGATCTTGAAGATAGATAAGACATGTGTCTGTGGAATATTTACCTCTAAAACCTGACTGAAATTTAAATAAGATGTTATTTTCCGTGAGATACCTGTTAAATTGTACAAACACTGCCTTCCCCAAAATTTTGGAGGCCACAGACAAAATACTAACAGGTCTGTAGTTGCCTACTTCCAACCTGCTCTTCTTTTTATATAATGGTTTGACCTTGGCAATTTTCATTTCACTTGGAAACACTTCAGTCCTGATAGAGAGATTAATAATAGATGTGATTGGAGTTTTAATGACTTCTGCAGCATCTTTCAGAAAACGAGCCGGCAAGCCATCTAAGCCAGTGCTTTTATCGATGTTAAGATTGGTTAGCTCATCATAGACAAAGGTCTCACTGACCTCATGGAGATCAAAGGATCCATTCCTGATATGACTGTAATAGCTTTGGAACCTGTTGGAATTAACATCATAAAGACCACTTGGCTCAGGTAGCTCACCAACAAGTTTGGCAGCAACTCCAGTAAAGAATTTGTTGAAATGATTAGCAACTTCTTTGTTCTCAAAACACTTTTTACCATCAATATCTAAAACCATATTGGTAGAGTCTTTTGTTTTGTTTTGGTACCCAAGCTCTTTGAGATTTTTCCAGAGCTTTTTAGAATCATTTTTATTTGCCTCAATCTTATGCAACATGTACTGTTGTTTAGCAGATCTTATCTCTCTTTGAACTTTATTACGTAACTTACAGTACTCTTTATAATACTCAGACATATGCTTGTTTTTATTAAATTTTGCAAGCAAACAATCTCTTTCTCTGATGTTATCAATAATCTCACTTGTCATCCATGGTTCAGAGCGTTGTTTAATCCGAACTTCCCTTAGAGGAGCAACAGAGTCAAGAGTGTTCAAGAATATGTTACAAAACATGGACCAAGCTCTATCAACATCGTTACATAACAATATTTCAGACCAGTCGGTTTCAGACAACTTATCAATAAAAGATTCCTTGCTGTAATTCTTTAAAGATCTTACTTTAACTCTTTTATGCTCGTTGAATGTTGCTTTGGGTGACTTCCTTGTACAGTACGTGAAAAAGTGATCACTTAACCCAGTTGTTACCACACCATATTGACTGATTACATTGTCATAATTACATATAATGTGATCAAGAGCAGACTTTGTGGTAGGGGTGATTCTAGTTGGGGTATGAATAAGTTGTTTATGTCCAAACAAATGCAACATGTTAGCATATTTGGTGTATACTCGGTCTTTACGTAAAGCACACATGTTCATATCACCCAAAATAATCACTTCAGAATCAGCAGGCAATTTTGAAAGGACATTCTCAAGATTGTTGATAAATTGTGAATGCTTTTCAGGCCTGTAACAGGAACCAACAATAAAAGGTTTGCATCTTGGTAGCAAAATCTCAGTCCAAATAGCTTCCATTTTGGTAATGTCTAAATCAGGCCTGGGATTAAATGCCAAATCAGAATGAATGTAGATGCAGGTACCGCCGTCATTTTTGTTACGGTCCTTACGGATAACTGAGAAATTAGGAATGTTGATTTCATTATCGGTGACTGAATCATCCAGCCATGTTTCACAGACAGTAATTATTTTGGCTCTCGTATTGGATGCAATCAATTTTAATTCACTCATTTTGGGACAAACAGAACGGGCATTGAGATTGATAATGTGAATACCCTTCTTAGAAAAGGTTTTTAAAACATTGTCAGAGTCAATATTGTTTATTTTAATATTGTTTATTTTACAGTTTCTATCATCTTTCCTTGTGGAGATCCCGGTGTCCTGGCTAACGTTGTTATTTTCAGGCTCAACTTCATTTGGTGAATCTGTGCGGAATCTTATCCTGGGACCTTTTCCTCTATGAGTTACAGGCATGGAATTGATCTTTAAAGATCTAAGACATTTCCAAACATCAGGGTTGATATGAGTGGATTTTCCATAGTCTTTGAATTCAAGTAGTTTGTCACGATCATAAGTAATGCGATGGCCAAAGTTCGACGTTTGGGATGGTGATGGACATTGGTCAGGTCCGGGGTTAGGGTTTACATCACCAGCAACAAGGAGGCGGAGATGAAAAGTAGCATCAGAGTTATGGTGGTATGGAATACTTGCTTTCAAAAAAAAAACCAGAAGTTGTTATGCTCTGATGTATAAGGGTTGGAAATCTGGGATGAACATAACACAGATCATATTGCACAGTATATTGTATATGAGTCAAAGGACACCATAGTTCATCATATGTTGTTGTTTGTACATATTGACCACCATAAGAAACTGTCAATAGAATTACAAGTACTTGAAACCAGCAGGTCAGCATGACTATTGTAGTTCTTGTAAACAGTCACTTTAAATAATTGATGTTTCCATTAAAGTTGGCTTACCAAGCATGAGTAGAGTTTGAAGTGGCTCTAGTACAGTGCAGAAAGGGTTAACACAGTAACTGTATGCTATACTGTAGTCTAGGTAGTGCTGAGGTCCATCCAATTTTAGAAACTTTAAAAGACAATTTCTAACTTCAAAAGCAGATCCAGTTCAAATAAATATCCTCAGTAGATGGAGCAGTCTATAATAAACACTTGTACATAGCAGAATACCAACAATACTCCACAAAAACCATATAAAACAGCACAAAATTACAGAGGTTGAGGAGGCGACCTGCTGGTGAACAACCTCCTTACAAACCATTACGGTATGTCAAAACTTTTTTGACCCCCTACACATGTTAAACTTTTAGAACCACTTTTTTTGGATCCTTTTTTGTATACACCAAAATATTTTGTACCCCCACACCAAAATCACTAAAAACACCCGTTTTAGGCCTACTTATGAATTCCAAGGGGTCATAGGTCAAAAACCATAGGTCGTAGAAAAATGTTATGATTGACGTTTTTGATCCAAACTTTGCAAGATGTATATGTCAATTTTCAAAAAAATTCCCATATAAAAACTTGTTCTTTTGGTCAAAACTGAACAAAAATCACCAAAAAATGCTATTTTTACCCATAAATTAAATGTATTGAATAAAGCGATGGTCTTTTTTTGCCTTATTCCAGGGTCCTAAAATAATGGAGAAAATTTGAACATCATTAAATGAAGAGTTTGGTTCCAAAAGGCATTAAGTCCAAAGACTGTTTTGTGGGATTTTTTATTTGAAAATATTGAGTAGCAGTAACCGTGCCACTCTAATAACATTGGCGTAGTAGAATATATAGTTATAACAATAATATTTTGGCAAATAATTGCAAATCCTTTAACTTCCCACGTGCGAAGAAGAAAAAAAAAAGGCATCAAGTGCAATGGCAGCCATTTTAAAACCTTGGATTTGACAATTTTAGGGACAAATCTATTATTGAAAGAGAATAAGCCAGATGTGCAAACATATCCATTCCAATCGTTAAATGTCATTTAAACTTTAGAATGTAAAAATATTCCAGCAAAATGTTACACAAGGCAGCTTATGCACTAATGCCTTTTGAAACAAACTCTTGAAATATTGTGTTAGTAAAGAAAGTGAATAGGCCTACCTCACTTTAATAAGAATTGGACTAAACTACAAATCAAGTAAATGACTACATTTTATGGCGATGTCGACATTTTAAAGAAAATTAACACAAATTTGCGCTGACTGGAAAATAAAGCTCTTCCCATATCCTGTCGGAAAACCATGTCCATGTAAAATAAAAAATTCCCTTCGTCTGTTGGCGGGTAACTTCTTGAATTCCTAGTTTATTCGAAGCATGCAAAATAGCGGCGTCATCTATTTTTATAGTATTGTAAAACAAATAATAATAACTGAGGCCTAATGATAAAATGAAACGATGGCCACCCCCCCCCAAATGGCCACCCCCCCCCCCCCCTGTATAATGTGCGTAACCTACAAAGTGAAGAACTTGAAAAAGAACATTTCAGCCCGAGTCACGGGTCAAATAATCGCCAAGTATCTTCTTAACCAGTGAGCGTGTTTATAGTGAGACAATCTTTCCGTTATTTAGCTAAACTACCGCGTAGTCTAGATTTGCAATGGTTAGTAAAACATAAACAAATATAGACTGCGTGGTAGTCCAGCTAAATACCGCATAATCTGGCTCACTATAAACACGCTCATTGATTTATATGGGACAGGAATAGAGGTTATCCATGTTCTCCGAGGTCGTGCATTGAATTAGTTTGAATGACGAATACTACGCGGGAACCAGTGCCTTTTGTTAGAAGTCACACATGAGTGAAGTGGATAACCTCTATTATCAAAAGTCCCGGGGAAAATCTTCAATAGTTTCCCAATTGAAGAGGACATAGATAAATTGAATGAATGGATGAATGGACATGATTATCGATATTGTTACGCAATAGTGGTGTTAGATCCAAAGCTGGAAGCTAGTAGTTGGCAGGTGGAAGGCAAGTCTAATCTGATTGGCTAAATATCGTCAGTAGCTGTCAGTAGGCGTGGTTAGTCAGTTTGACATTTCCCTTGACTTTCCAAGGGAGGATATGTCGGATCTATAGACGAATCCAAATACACGCATTCCTACACCTGACTAGCAGCCTTTAGTTGGGTAGCCGTCGGCTACAATGCACTCAAAATGTGAAATGATTCGGCATTGGCGGAAATTTTAAACTGCATTCCATCACCCGTTTTACACCTTCCGCGAAAACACAGGCAGACAAAAGAATAACACAATACAGTTCCCTTCGACAAAACACACAGCATGGTCTATTCGCTGTTGAAGTGACATAATAATCGGATTAATACACGCGGTATCTATGCATTGATGTACTTGCGAACAAAAGGGCTATATGTATGAATAGATGCGACGGGATTACCTGCGGAATTATCTCCATTATTATATTATTAGCTATTATTCTATTAACCCTCCTCGTCCTTGCATCTTCTCTAGGTGTTAGGCGGCTTTTATTTGCACAATTGGACGCTCAAAGCACCAGGTTGGTGCTAGCGGCTACCCAAAGATGTCCGACCAAATCCTGACCATGACTTGGCTACTTGGATTCGTCTATAAGGACCAACGCCTGACGGCGTTGATTATAGTACTAAATATTGCGTTGGTCCTGTATGGACTAAGTAGAGCAGGTCTCTACCTTTTTGCCTGTTGCTCGGGGAATTAATTTGCCTGATGCTTGGGGGATTAATTCCTTGCAAATCCAAAATACACGGAGCAATCTTTTTCCAAGGTCTGTGCAACAGGCAATTGCATGGAAAATTGCATCGTGTAAGCCGGCCTTAATACTGATGGAGTTTTAATGGCGTTAATCCTCTCCATACACAGATGAACAAATACAATAGATGAAGGTCAGCACGTATGACCTCCTGCGTGACATGTTATATGAGATGTACAAAAACCTGAATTTTTTGAAAAGGAGAACTCGGAAAAGTAATATATATGGCAAAAAATTTTAACTGAAAGCTCTACATCACTCTCATTGATAAATACATGATGTATGCCTATATGCAGAGCCGTAGCCAGGGGTGTGACGCACACCCCCCCCAAATTTGCAAAAAAAGTGGATTTGTAAAGCTTTGTCCAAATTTGGGGAAGAAAGTCCACTTTTCACAAATTGTCCCCCTTGGAAAAAGTCCACCTTTTCAAAATAAGCACTCCCATAAAAAAAAAATCCTGGCTATATATCAACATGTTTGATTTTATACCGTCTCCAAAATTATAGTTGATAGTACGAATAACATCATTTTTTTCAAGCGGCTTTTTCTTTCATGACAAGTTTCTTTGAGACACGGATAATGAGGGAAATCGAATAATGACCAGCCGTCCCTATTTGGAACCATGGTCGAGTCCTTTAACCTTTTCATATCGATCCAACTTGATATGGAATCAAACAAGATATTCCTGAAAGAAATGTGTGTCAGTTCCAATTTACAATGTAATTATTATTTGAATATAATGTTAAAGATGGAATTGCATAAGAAGTTTTGCACTGCAGCACTGACAGGAACATTTCATGATGCAGTCATGTCTACAGTAGAATTCATCTCGACCTTTGCAGGACTTAACCCCATTAAAAGCTATTAAACCAAGATACCACTCATTGAAACAGCTCAACTGATTAAATCGGATCTTCTCTGGCTGTGCACATGTGACTGTTTTCATGTGCGATATCGCAATAAAGTTTGTATTATAGCTTCAGTTGGGTAACCGATTATAAAGGAAACGAAAGGAAACAATGGTATGTGTACCATTGTTCACGAAATGAGACAATGGCGTGCTTTTTGTAAACCAGCATTCTTGAAAATGAGCAACATAATGATTGTTGACTTAACACGGTTTGGAAATAATTTCTTCATATTTTTGGTGTTATCTGTCGTTTACATATCCTTCCTAAAACACAAAAGTACGACCCTCTCCAAACACCTAAATTAGCTAAAAATTTAGGACATGTTACAAAACTATATTGTCTAGAATTTTAGAAGAGTACTTTTAATATTGGCCGGTTATTTTTCACACAGCGACGTTAACTAGGCAATGTACTATTACCTATAACATTAACTAAAACACCAAAGTACGAATATTTCCAAACATCTAAATTAGCTAAAAATTTAGGACATGTTAAAAACTATATTTTCTAGAACTTTAGAAGAGTACTTTTAATATTGGCCGGTTATTTTTCACACAGCGACGTTAACTAGTCATATCCCCATACTTTTAACGTAGGGCTATTTGTAGAGGTCACGCGTCAATGGGAAAGAGCACTGTGTATTGTGTATAGGAAAACGGACAGTAACTGCAGTATGTAGTGGTAGTTCATTTATCATTACACTTAGGCCTACATAAGCCTACGTGTTTTCAGCCTTCAATTCTAGCTTATTCTTCAAATTTTTGAAGGACGAAGATGGCGAATTCTATCATTCGATATTTGTCATGGACTAATTATAGAGCACGTAGTGCGAGTGTCGTGATGATGACGCCATATTGTTAATTTTGCACCTTCAAACATACAAACCATATCAAAAGTTAGGTCTTTATAGTAGACAACAAGAATGCCTAGAAAAGTTGCTTTTTGCCTTGTAAAAGTATGTAATTTTTCGCCATTTTCTGCTATTCAGCATGGAAGCAGGTCGATTCGGACCCTAACCAATTCGGCCACAGTTGACTTGGTCATATGCCATTTGGTCCCAAGCGAAGTCAGCCACAAACCAATTCGATGTTGACCAAAGGGATAAACGATTAATATATGTGACCGTCTACCACGAAACGGCTGTAAAGTCGGCTCGCGGTCAATTGTTTTATTTCGTGTTTAGAAAAAATATATCAGAACTTTTAAAATGAAAAATCATTTGACTCAAAACGATATCCAGAAGTAAACAAAAAGAGGCTTAAGTGCACAAAGTACAAAAAAGTGACTATAGCTCATTAACCAATGATCCTACAGATATGCGACCACTGACTTTTTTGTTCCTTATGACCAGAGGAAAAGTTTGACATATGGCACGTGCTCAGGACACATGTCCCTATCATATGGTATGTAACAAAAATCAGTTCTTTAGACCTCCAACGAAATGTTTTTCGCGGCGGCGCAGCTTATAGACCAGACAGAGAAGATATTTCTTGTACTAAATTGTGTAATAGATGGAGAAAATAGTGATTGGTGCAAGTACGAGCGTAACAACATTTTTTGAGATCGTTTGTGCAAATATTTTGTACCTCCGCAAATAACATGTGTTCAAGTCAATAAATTTGAATAAGAAATTTCAAAAGATTCTTTTAATTTTAGCATTAATCACTCACACTGTTCGCAAACAATAAGCATTAGACTTCTAGCGAACACCATTGGAAATAATTCGGCACTGAAGGCATGTGCTGATAAACTTAATGTGGCTAAATTGCGACGTCATTTAAATGGCTCTGGCTCATTCTCCGATAAAGCGATCAAGTTTGGTCTCGGTAATTGCAAAATTCCAACCACGAAGAATTCATGAAAATCATTCAGAATCGTAAACTTTAATAGTTTCAGAGCACAAAACAATACATGGGTGATTTTTCAACAATACTTTATTTTTGAGCAATATTACTTGTACGCATTGGTGGTAACGTATCAGTGGTAACGTATCTGTGAAGCCCTTTCACACTTTTGTCTTAATCGTGCAAGTGTAAAAACTTACCGACTTAATACCCATACTTGATCAGTCATCACCCAATGTACTAAAGTCTGGTATGGTATTTGGCTTCATTTATCACAGCGTTTTTTCCGAGGGGAGTAGAATTTAGATAACGTATCTGTGACGACATGAACGTAACGTCAGGATTTTTTGCCATTAATAGACCTGATTTTTTTTACTTTGAAACCATTGTGTTATGTACCACATATATAATATAACTATGGAGCCTGCTTGATCCATCATATATGAGAACATTCCACCTATGTTTCATTATCATTGAGGTATAGGACTTTTTATTTTATTTTATTAGAAGAGCAGGTACGGCAACTACTTGATTATATTTCTACATGTTCATACTACATACTCTAAAAATTTTAGAAAATTTGCACGAGTCCGGTTTTTTTAATCACATTTTTGTTCCTAAAATGGGGGTTATAGCGCCCTCAACGGGCACTCTCTCCATAGGGCTACATGTAAAGACCAGTTATAAACAAATGGCCATAAAATAAAATGGACTCGTTCATTTTTCCTCAAATTTTGCATATGATGTAGATTTAACATCTAGAATGTAATGCAAGAGGTGTCGTTGCTGCTCTTCTAAATTCATTTATAAAATGTCCGCCCCAGACCAAGGTGATTCATCTCTCTCTCTGTGTCAGGTGGCGCTGTGTAGCGCTGCTGTGGTCTTCACAAGAGTACGCCATCTCACTCGATCTGATGCCAAGTGCGTTGCACCTTGCATTCCCTGGTTAGAAACCAGCTTCACGTCATTAGTCCAAGATGTTGGTGGACGTCCTCTTCCTCGTTTGCCTTCCATAGCCCCTTGCAAAATCTGTTTTTCTACACCTCCATGTTTCCTGACAATATGGCCAAAGTACTTCAGCTTTCTCTCCATTATGCCGCTTCTGATGGTTAGACTAGTACCAATCTTGTCGAGGATCCAGGAATTTGTTCTCCTGTCTTTCCATGTCACTCGTAGAAGCCTCCTGTAACACCACATCTCAAAAGCATCTACTCTTTTCCTATCATTCTTGGTCATAGCCCAAGACTCGCATCCATAAGTGGCAATGGAAAACACAGTTGCACGAAGTAGGCGTACCTTGAGGTCAATGGATAGGCCTCTGCTTTTCCATATGCTTGACATGCCCTGCACAGTTGTCCTTGCAATAGCCAGTCTTCTCTTAATTTCAGTTGTGCTGTCACCACTGTTGTTAATCATTGAACCCAGATATTCAAATTGCTTCACCTCCTCAATCTGCTGTCCATCTATCACAAACTCATCACTTTTCCGCTCTCTGTCTACAACCATTATTTTTGTCAATTTTAGTGATTTTGAAGATTGGACAAAGCTTTTTATGGTGTTAAAATGTATCTACACACTCTGATCTTTTCATTTGACCGGGCTGGCATATTTAAAGGTTAAATACCATTAATACACACCTATGACGTCGCGCTATTGTTTTAGCGCTCCATTATTTTCCACGAATGGAGCGATGATCACAATAACACGCCATTCGTAAATGCCTTTCTCTTTTCTCTGAAAAGCAAATACTTTCCAGGGGAAAAGTACTGGCATTTACGAATGTAGTGTTAATAACAATAATTGCACTTTCGAAAAGCAAGTATTTGGGAAAAGTGCAGTAGGCCTATATTGTTATCATCACTTCATTCATATAAAACAATGATACGAAAAACAACAAGACAATGATTTTGATTAATACATTATTAAGGAAGCGGGTTGCAACATTTGCACGGTATTGTTATGGGACCTCACATCAGACATCGAATTTCATGCTGAATACGATGTCTTTCTGATATCAAATAATTTTGATTTAATTTGTGAAATTCGCGATACTACAAATTTTATTGCAAATTATTAAAATTTCATATTTTTGAAATTTAACAGTCCTCGAAGTAAACTTTATAAATCTAATGACATGTAATTACACTGTATGTAGCTGGGATGAAAAGCCAACCATCAATTGACAATTTTGACCTTTCATATTGAACATAAACATATTTTGTTCCAAAAGACCTACATTTTTTAGTGTTTTGAGCTATTATCTTCAATAATGAAGGTCAAATTTTTCACATGATGGACGTATGCTGTTCACCCAAACTTCATACTCTTTTTAAGTGCACATCGTTAGATTTATACAATTTACTTTGAGTACTGTTAAATTACAAAAATTTAATTAAATATTTTAATAATTTGCCATAAAATGTGTATTAAAATTACATCGCAAATTAAAAAAAATCAAAATTATTTGATATCTGAAGGACATTCCTCGTATTCAAAATGCAATTCGATGTGTCTGATGTGCTCTCAGATGCCACAAAGATACGTGAAAACGTCGCTATCCGAGCCCTTAAACATAAATTTACAATGCAATCTGTGAAAAGCAAGGCAAGATCAAAACGGGCAGGTTAAACTGTTGGCCAAGTTATACTTATTATGCAAGATGTATTTTTACCCTCACTTTGGAAAATGCTTATTTTAGGCTTCATTTGGTATTATTTGGGACATTTCTTTCCACTCTCAATTTAAGGTTAAAAAGAGAAGTTAAACATGTTACTATATAACGTTTTCAGTGGTTTAGGCCCTACATATAATTTGTTATTTGGGCAACATTGCTATACATAATACACATTCTACATTCTGTATCAAATTAATGCATTTAGGCCTATGCATCTGTTTATTTTTTAATTGTTTGCTTTTGGGCATGTTTAATAATGATAAAAGCCACAGTAGGTCTATTTTTTAAAATTCATATTGCATGCGTGAGCCACACATGTATTTTCTGTATGATTTTTATTTGTCTTTCGTATATTTTTTGTTTCATATGACGGTATTTTGGCATGTTTGAATATTACTTCTAATCAGTAGGCCTATCCGATAATTAAATATTATAATGTTACGGATACTCCATGGGGCTGGAAGTTTAGGTCGGAGCTTTTATTTCGCGCCGAAGTTGTCTTTTTGTTTGGAGGGGGGGGTTGTTGGTGGGTTTTTTGTTGCCCTCATAGACATGAAGGTAAAATGGTTTGTAATACATATAATAGGGCCAACCCAGTTGTTGTAACTACAAATTTCGAACGTTTGAGGACTATTAAACTCTAAACACTAACAATGTTTAAAATTTAAACATGGTGTTTAAAAAATGTTATATCGTTAGTGTTTATAACACTTTGACGTGTTTAAGTTTAAACTTTAGAGTGCGATTATTTGAAAATGGAAAGTGTTAGGTTTTATTTTGGATTTGTAATAATGCAGGAGTCTGAAAATACCAGTAATTTCTTGAAAATGTGGATACCAACTATTTTCAGTTTTTAATAACATTGGCGTGTTTACAAAGGGTTACAGAAACCTAAACATTTTTATTTTCAGTGTATACTTAAAATTATCGACCTTACTTTCGACGCTCAATTAAGTTAAACAAGTTGAATGTTTATTATAACATAATTTTAGTATTTGAATATTTACATTCGGCTTTTTTCTGTTCTTTTTCTATTAAACTTTGTTTAGTTTTTCTTTTTTTCTTCTTCTTTATATTTTGTATGCGTTTTCAGTCGATTAGACCCTATGTATAATTTGTTATTTGTGAAACATTGCTACATATATACATTCTGTATCAATGCATTTAGGCCTATACATTTGCTTATTTTATAGTTTGATTTGCACATGTTTACTGATGATAAAAGTCACACTATGTCTATTTTTTGTTTAATTTTGATATGTCTTTAATCATCTGATGTTTAATCTGATGGTATTTTGGTGATGCTTGGATATTTACTTACATCGATCAGTAGGCCTATCTGATAAATGTAAGGGGCGCTCCGTTTGATTTCGGGAGGGGGACTGGAAGTTGAGGTCAGGGCTTTTATTTCGCGGCGAGGGCGGCGAAGTTTTTTTATTTTTGTTTTTATTTTGTTTTTGCCGCCGAAGTTTAGTGACATGTAGGCCTGGTAAAATGGGTTGTAATAAGGCCAACCAAATAAAACAAATAAAAGTTTGCACATTTACAATTCTCGTACCTTTCTTCGGCTAATCGTAGAATCATGCCTGATTTAAGTCCTCCGTTCCAAAGAAATGCTGCGAATCAACGATATATATATCCTCGGAACAATTATCCAAATCCAACGAAGATAAAAATATTGTCCATAACTGCATGGTTGTTCCAAAATCGAACGCTCGATTCACAGAGAAGAGTATCATTGCTCAGATATATAGCGCAGGTCTAGCTTTATTGACGTACCCTGCTGTAATGATCCGCAATTGAACCTTTCATAATATGAACCTATGACCACTTTGCCAATTTTCCTTATTATGCAAAATAGAAACCTAAACGCAACTACTTCAATAGTTAAAGAAGTGGGCATAAAGAACTAATTGTTGGTCTAATCACTTGAATGAGCTACGTTTATTCAATTCATGTAACAAACATTTTAAATCTTTATAATTCAAGAAGGTGGTTACGGATGATTTGTACTAAACACCTGGATCGTGATGAGTAATTCTATAGAAATTTTACGTAAAGCTGACTAGTCAATGTATTTTTCAATCGCACCTGCAAAACCATTGTTATTATTACGGTATCAATCAGCAATTGATCAATTTGTAAATGAGCAACCTATTTCTATATAACACTCCATTCGTTGAAAATAATGGAGCGATAAAACAATAGCGCGACGTCATAGGTGTGTATTAAGTCGGTTAATGGCCGCGGATTAGAACGTGAGTGGATAAGAATGGCCTTGGGGCCTTCGGCCCGCGGCCATTCTTATATACTCACGTTCTAATCCTTGGCCATTATCCTATACCTAATTATGTATTACACGTGTTTCAATGGGAAAATGCCTAATTTCGGGTGGAATTTTCTCATATTCAGAACTCTCACAGTTCAATGCCACCAATATCAGGTGAAACTATATGATTTAGATGCCAAATGATCAAAAATTCAACATAGGTTGACCTGAGACTTTTCTTGTTTTAACGCACTGAACCGTAAACACCTTAAAATGACAGTGCGCCCTCGAAGCTGAAAGTTACAATATGATAGGGCGACTATTTACTAAAAACCGAAGCCGTGCGTATGAATTTTGGTACTATTACATCAAAAATGTCATATAATGAGAGAAAATGTACCATTTTGAAGCATCAAACTCTAAAAAGTACTTTTTTGCTATATAACTTGATCAATTTCAGCGATTTTAATGCAGTCTTTTCGAATGCCATGAAAACAAATAGTTCCTCATCGTATTTCAATGTATCGCCCAGGCCTATTAGTGGTATTTAACCTTAAAAAGTGATGTGGAAGATATTTGGGTTGAAAAATGCAGTTTTTGTGATTATTTTACCTTTTTTTTTACCAAAAATGTCAATTATTAAAACAGGTATAACTTTGAAGTAAATAAAGTATAAATTTCATATTTGATGTGGAGAATACATGTCACGTTTATATTCTATATTTGTTCACAACAAAATTCCATCTTTAAATTTTGACAAAATATTTGAGGGAAAATGTATTATTTCCGTGATTTTGTTCAAGTAGGTGAATTTTACATGGGAAAAATTAAAAGTATACCAATGTATTGATATGAATGTGAACATCAAAAAAGTGAATCACGGCAACTTCCTAATATCAAGTTGTTGACCTATGACCTCTTGAAAATCAAAGGTTGGCATAAAATGCTTGTTTTAGGGCTCGAAAATGACAATTTTTAGCTAAAAAAATGCTCATTTTTTCAAAAGTTTTATTGTTTACTTGCTATAAAAAAATTTTTATTGCAACTGTGCCAATCACCGGACCATCAGCCTGATTTGTCATGCAAGTAAAGTGCTTCTGAAGATCATCATCAAGAGAATGAAGAACAAAATGGAGCAAGAGAGAGAGAGAGAGAGAGAGAGAGAGAGAGAGAGAGAGAGAGAGAGAGAGAGAGAGGGAGAGAGAGAGTGAGAGAGAGAGAGAGAGAGAGAGAGAGAGAGAAGCAAAGTGGCAATGCACGCGTATACATCGCGTAAACAGTGTGCAATGCTGCGTCTCTGCTGCAGGTATGCGTGTCTTTAAAGTCGGTACAATGCGTGCGTCCTTGTCGGTACTTTGTACTTCAGAGTGGGCTGACTGTATGCTTAAATATGTATGTATCCTATGTATTTGAATATTTTGTTAAATTATTTTGATGTATATTCTAATGTGACCCCGGGCCCCTGGGCCTCGTGGAAGAACAAAGGATACTATTAAACGTCCACTATATGAGTAACCCGGGCAAAAGAGGAATTAAAACAAACAAACCAATAAACAAACAAACAAACAAACAAAGAATATGCATCATAGACCTGGACCGTAATTCTATGGAAATTTTTATATGTCAGCTCAATCGATAAGGCGTTCGGCTATAGTGCGAGAGGTTGAAATTCCCCTGGACAAGGAACTTACTGCTAATGTCTCGTTGTAACCCGTACGAAACTCGGGGAGCTGATCCTGGCTGCGAAGGTCTATTGTGGAATGTCTAGGGTGTGCGCTTCTTAGCTGCAAGTCCCTGTACTTATTTTTATTTAATGGTTTATGGCATGATGTGGGGCGTTGTGGTCAGCGACATCCTGTAAAGTGTGCTGATGCTTGTGGATCAACGTTTAGGCGTTGTGCCTGTGCGTAGCGCGCTGTAAATTACTGCGGTTTTTTCTGTGCGATTAATGTCTTCGAAAAGAGCGGTAATGTGTTCAATATACGATTGCCCACATACACAGTGATGAGTGCAGCCTACTTATAGCTTAGAGCAGTACAGTCAAAAATTGTTTCACCTATCGCTATGGTAATTTATCCTATTACATCACTATTTCTACGGCGAATAGCTAAAGCATTATTTTATTTCCTGAACAGACGCAAAACCATTTTCCATCGTTGTGCCTGCCGGAGGATATGTAGTTGGTGAAGCAGACGGCACTATTGCCATCACTATTACAAGGACATGTTTACCGGACTGTTCAAACGCAGGAGTAGTTGGTGAGTTTGAAAAAAAAAAACACCCATTGATAGTAATTATCAAACCAAATTTCGCGCTGAGCTATAGAGATTATAAAACTAGATATTGCTGTGATCAAGTACCAAATGTTAGCAGACCATTTTCCTTAGTCCTACAGACTTCAAAGTAACTTTCATGTTAAGAGGGAAAGTTGTTCCAAGTACAGATTAGAGGCGAACCATTAGATTTTCAGGGGCATGGAAGTGTTGTAAAAAAAAATCGCCCACTTGTCAGACGTAAACAAAAATTTCGAAATGTTTTATATTAATTTGCAAAATATTTTCCACACAAATCGATCAATTTTGAACAAAATTACAAATTCAGTGTTCAAGAACAGTGGCTTGCGTTAATGGGGGCCATGCCCCCACTTTTGGCAATCAGTCGGGGAAAATCACCTAGTCGGGGGTGAAATGCACCCAGTCGGGGGATATTTATGGGAGTACCATGCGTCGTATACATATTAGCCTGGATGTACGTGGCTGGCGGGATGTGATCTTGTAATGCTATAGAAATTCGGTTAAAAGTAGTTAATATGTTTGCAAAAAATTCTTTTAAAAGAATTTTCAGATTTTGGTGAAAAATGGTTGCACTAACATTGAAAATCACAATGGAGATTGTGATCTTATTTATCTTATTGAAAACTAATTTATATCTTTTCAGACCTGTTAGAAAGCTTAAATTGAGCGCATTTACTGTCATTTTCTTAATCCATAAAACAGACCTCAAATTCGCCCAAAATGGCGCATATATGACTATACTGCACTCACTCGTATACATGTATTTAAAATTGGAAATAGATTAACTTACCGCCGAAGTCGATGGGATATTCAACCCAACCCAAACTCCATGCCACCTGGATATCCAATGGTGTGCCCTTACCTAAACATTTCGAACATCTGACGACATTAGAATGCCCTCGACACACAAAACATGTATAATAATAATGAATGTGTACCTATAATCCATTAATATTTACAAAACATGATTGTTAAAGACATTTGATGATCTAGAAATTACTTTTCATTACCTAAAATATTCTGTAGTGTAGCATACTTTTTATTTATCTGCTTAATCCTTGAAACAAAGTTTATTTTTCAGATTATATAATAAAGTTAATTTCTAAATGTTATTTGAAATCATGAAATATAAGGTGCACATCAACAAATGTTTGGTTGGAGATTCGATCTCAATCCCAATAACAAAAATGGCCAAATATAACGAATATTAAATGACATTTACAATTATTATTTTGTTCCAGTTGTGAACACAGCAGATTATACAGCGACATCCAGTGATGACTATACTCTTTTTCAGTCCGAGCCCGTATATTTTACCCCTGCCGAGACTGATGCTACAGTTAGCCTGAGTATCGTTGACGACGTCTATGTAGAACCGGACGAGAGTCTGGTGGTGTATATTGCAATTCAAGTAAATGGGGAAATCTATCATGACTCGTTTACATACATCACTATAACAGACAACGATTGAAGCCACTAAGTCTGGATAAAATGAAGCTAGAAAGGCACAACCATAAGTAAAATAAAATGAAACAAAAGTTTCAAAAAAGGTTCTCTTAAGGGAATGGGTATGAACGTTTGGACAGTATTTATTGTGGGACATTAGAGCACATCAGACATATCGAATTGCATTCTGAATACGAAGAATGTCCTTCTGATATCAAATAATTTTGATTTTTTGAAATTGCAATGTAATACATTTTTATGGCAAATCATTAAAATTGATATTTTTGATATTTAACAGTACTTGAAGTAAACTTTATAAATCTGATGATTTATACTTAAAGTGTATGTAGGTGGGATGAAAAGCCGACGATCAATTGAAAATTTTGACCTTTCATATTGAAGATATGGATTTTTTCCCAAAACACCAAAAAAAATTCATATCTTCAATATAAAAGGTCAAAATTTTCAATTGATCGTCGACTTTTCCTCCCAGCTACATACACTTTAAGAATATATCATTAGATTTATAAAATTTACTTCCAGGACTGTTATATATCAACAATTTGAAAAATATCAAATTTTAATAATTTGTCATAAATGTGTATCGTGAATTTCAAAAATGAAAATTATTTGATATCAGAAAGACATGCTTCATATTCAGAATGCAATTCGATACGTCTGAGGTGCTCTCATGTCCAACAAAAAATACTGTCGAAACGCCATAAACGCTCATTCTAGATCCCTTAAGCTAAGAGCATATGCCTAAATATTTTGAAGGGACATAAATTTAGCGATTAAGGAGTAATTATCATGATTATTGATTAAGCAATCCTCTTTTTTGTAATACTGTATTACCTTTGTGCTTTTTAAAGTACTTCCGGTATCACAACGAAATCGTTCCAGGTGAGCAAAAAATAGTATAATGTTGAAGTTAAACTCTTTATAAACTTATGGTATGTATTTTCTAAAATGTCTTTATCTCTTACCAGGTCTCCCGACATGTTCCCAGATTTATTTTTCATGTGGTTGTGTATGAACGTTTTGTAACGTCATTTTTACGTCTGAATTCACTGCTAAGTGATCTAATCTATTACCTTTTATTATAAAATTACCAAGTTCGACCCAGAAATAAGTGTCAGAAATAAGTGCAAAATTTAGTGCCTGTTGTATTGTGTGTCATCAACATTTTTATATGTCCCTGCTAGAATAGATGGTATGCCTAAATCTTGGAATTTCGGCAGAGCTTGAGTTAGGGTTAGGGTTTAGATTCAGTTACAACTTTATTTAACCACGGAGGGCCCAAATCAACCCAAAGGTTGTTCTTTCTTGGGGCCGTGGACATAAATACAATACATGCATAAAACATACACTTTTTTACAGAAACTTACTCAAATACAGACTTAATTATTTACATTACATTGATAGAAAACAAAATTTATATGATATATAAATTTAAACTAAAATATAATAAATTAGAACAAAACCTCCTTCAGCTTATTTTTGAAAATATTTAAATTTGGAGAATTTCTGACATTGTTATCAAGGTTTCTACAGTTAATTTCAAATTTTCTATTCAGTTGAGAGATCACAACATTGGTATCTCTCTTGTTAATTGGTATCAGTCTAGGAAGGGCACCAGAGAATATGATTTGGGCATTTGGATACTTTTGTAGAGTTGTATTCACAAGAGCACTGGCTTGAATGTCACACTTTTCAGCAGTTTCCCTAGTAGCACTGTTTGTCCAAGCTTGTAAGATAACATATTTGGGCCATCATAGCTACATTCATCAACTAGTCTTTGAACATCTGCAATTGATGCCCCAGACCTGGCAAAGACGTTAGTTGTTCTCCTACGATAAAATCTCAGTTCATTGATTCTGCCACACATCGAGTTGCTGAAGATTATGATTTGTGGTTGGGTTGGTGCTTTGTCCATTGGCGTGTCAGATGGTGGGTTACTTTTCTTGTCATTTTTGGAGGTGAGGATGGTACATTTGACGATGTTGCTTTAGGTGCATTCCAAGACTGTGGTTTGTTAGGAGCTGGAGGCTTAACTGGGGTCATTAGGGATACACTGGGGCAGACGGGACAGTCTCTGTATCCTCGGGCATTTTATCAGCTAGGTTAGTGTTAGGTAGTGTTAGGATTAGGGTGGCAATCCTGTGATTTCGGAGCTGCCGAAATCCCGGGATTTTGGCAGGTTGCTTGCCGAAATCTCGGGATTTTGGCGTAACAGGCTCCAGTGACACCTCATTAATTCCCCTGGATCGTTGGATGTATTGTAATAGGTATTAGCACTTGACTTTGAAAATCACTTTAACAGGGATGTGGTGATGGTTTTCATGCCCACAAGAAAACCCTGGTATAACCCTACATTATTATAGGGTTGAGGTGTCACTTGAGCTGTTTACCATTGTTCTAGTTGGTAGCCAAAATATTGACATTTTGAAAGAAATGGTGATCTTAACGTTTTGGAAGGTGATGAGATGTGTCAACTTTTTAATACAAATAAGATCTGCATGGTCATACGTTTCAATACAGATTTTAACCTTAAAATTCACAATCTCTGATTATCTATTACAATAACTTCTAACATAGTGAGTAATTGCATAGGGCGCAATATAAATGTATACACATAATAAATGCATGGTTTGCACTTGATTAGCCTATATAAAATACTTCTTATTGTGAACTTCTTTCAAACTGTATAATGTGAGTCATACAGTATTTAGTATGTATGTGAAAGAAATCGTAATCTTGGTAAGGGTTTAGTAAGACGTTCGTCGAGAAGGGAAATCCCGAGCCGGTTTTGTGATTAAGGTCCAGAATCAGCTTTAATATCATACACTGATCCAAGGAATAGGAAAAACTTTGGGGACAAAAATGTACCTTGCTCAGAAAAGAGTTGGTGTCATATATAGGTCGAATTTTTTGTAGAATACGAGTCATACAGTAGAAGGCTCAATATCAATAATCTGCTACTCACTACAGATTAAAAATATTTCGTAATTGCGAAGATCTTTTTGTATAATGTGAGTTGTGCGTAGCGTCAACTATTATGTATTAACATGATTCAATAATCTGGCGCTTTACCATTGTATTAACATTAGAAAGAAATAGTAGGGCCTAAGAGTAAAGTTTTGTGAAGGGTATAATGAGATGTGTACGCCGTTCAACACAAATACATTGAAAAATAACAAAATTTTAATTACTGGGTCTGTATATGGCAAGAACTTGCTGCATGTTGAAAATTACATAGGACGCAGTATAAATATATTGTAAAACAGCTTTTTACTCAATAATTGCGCAGTTCATTCAAGTTGACTTTTTGTATAATGTGAGTCATGCAATATTTAGTATGTATTAGCATGACTCAATATAAATAATCTGGTGGTGTAATAGCTGCTTACCATTGTTCTAGTTTGTAGTCAAAATATTAATATTTTGAAAAAATAATCACTGGGTGATCAATGTTGTGTTGTAATATCGTATTACTATTGTGTTAGTTGGTAGCCAGAAAATTGGGAAGAAATCGCATTATTACGTGTTTGAAGAGGTATAAATAATACGTGTAAATCGTTCAAAAATGCAGTGAAATAATAACAAAAATGCAATCACTGGGCATGTATCCGAAGAACGTGTTGCACACTGAATAACAACATATGACGCAACATAAATGTAATGTAAATCAGCTATGCATCCATTTGGTAATATAAAAGATGTGCAATTGTTGAGTTCTTTCAAGTTAGTTGGTAGCCTTGCAACAGAACAAAAATGCAATCAATTGTTGCACACTGAACAATTACATAGGACGCAACATTATTGAAGTTGGTCTTTTATCAAATAACTGTAATTGTTGACATGAAATGTGAATCATTCAGATTTGGTATGTGTTACAATGCCTCATTTCAAATATTTAGTTTTAGTTTTGGTTTTGGTTTTGGTCACATGGTTTCCTATTGTCCTGCCTAACCACTTGAATCATAAGATATCGAACTCTTTGTTTCTACCTTTTGTTTAAAACTATACATTTGTGAAAGGTAGTTTCGGTTTTGGTTTCAGTTTCTTATAAGTGGTGTGACGAATAAAATTACAGGATTTTCGGGTTACCTGCTCTAAGTATACAAAAGAAATATTTAAATTTCGCAGTGCAATATTCACGAGCAGAGAAGTCGAACAAAGCAGTCTACATTTGAAAGCATTGATTTAGTTTGAAAGCATTGACTTGAGACTACGAAAGAGCCTGAAATAGTGAAAATATATACACCATCGAAATATTTCCACAGACATTAAATAGACACTTGTCAGATTATGACTTCAGTGATATAAACACTATTATACACAACTCTATTTATTTAATTGTTTAACATTAACCTAAATGTCAACATTGTGAAAGATATCGAACCATTTAAGTCTCGGGAGGGGAACAATGAGATGTGCAAATAATTATTGACAAAATAAATGCAATCACTGTTTTCAGTGTATTGTGCATTGAATTATATAAGACACTATATAAATGTATTGTAAATCAGCTTTCCTTTCACGTAGTGATATCAAATATTATGTGAAATAATTGAATACCTGAGTGGAAGAAGGGCCCAACTCCATCAAAACTGTTTTTGAGATATTAAGAAAAAACTTAATATTTGGAAAAGTTTTATAGACAGAATGTTTTCATCTTCAGGGGACCTTTAATACTTTACATACATTCGAAATTATATATGATGTTTCCATGGCAACGGTACAGGTCTTAATACGAGCTGGAGTTGGGCCCTTCTTCCACTAATATACTTGCAAGTGCCAGTTCCGTAAGCAGATGTGTTATAAATAGCTACAGAAATTAGGTAATTATCCATTAATTGCACAAGTAGAAGCATGTAATATGTTAACAAGAAAGTTTATTGTAGTGAAAATCAGATTTCATGGATGAACACAATTCCTCTTTAATCCAATATTTGTGGAAGAAGGGCCCAACTCCATGGAGTTGGGCCTTTCTTCCATGAAAACCATGATTAAGTTTACGTGGAAGACTATTTAGAGAGTGAATTTTGGCTCAACTTTCACACACAAGGAGGAACAGTCTGCTGGCAATAATATGCTGGGTCTAACTCATTTTTGTAAAAAATTG
This sequence comes from Amphiura filiformis, assembly GCF_039555335.1. NCBI lineage: Eukaryota > Metazoa > Echinodermata > Ophiuroidea > Amphilepidida > Amphiuridae > Amphiura > Amphiura filiformis. The sequence continues at coordinate 108,310 of NW_027305591.1, forward strand.
GAGTTGGGCCCTTCTTCCACTCAGGTATTTAATTGTAAATGTGCTTTTTGTATAATGTGAGCTATTGAGTATTTGATATGTATTTGTCATTATTCAATGTCAATAATCAGAGGATGTTTTAAGACATTCCCACAACCCAATGGGGTTTCTGACCTTGTATGTCTAGCTTTTGTACACATGTGGTACAGTTGATCATACCTTGCATTGAGATTGTGTGCAAATATCTGGTGTTTTCATGGGTTGGTACAATTTGTGACCCTACTTTTCATACCCGACTTTTCATACCCCACCTGACCCGACTTATTTTTAAAGTTTTGTTAGATATTCGCAGTTTATTCCGTTGGTAATCAAATATTAAGCAAATACCATACACATTTCCTTAATATTATTGATAAAGAACAGCGTTTTCAAGCATTTTCTCATCTCAAATTTCAAAGCCTCGTTCAGCCATATTTAGATACAAAATTGTGATTAGTATTGATGTGTTTTTGAGCCCTATGCAATTCTAATCGCCTGGACTAAGGGATTGTTCAGAAATACTATTTAATTTTAATTTTATGTCTTCAAAAAGGGGAGTCAAAAAAGTTTTTGCTCCTGATAGGGGGCGGGGGTCAAAAAAGTTTTAACAAGAAAATACCAAAAGAACAAGAACATACAACATTTCTTTTTGGAAGCTCGAAGACTTTACATTTATCCAGTCTCTATAAGAAAAGAGTATAAATTATGTATATATTCCACTGATAATACTGGGTCAAAATGAATCAAACGACATTTTTTTCGTCTTTTCCCCGAAATTTATATTTTTGACCAAGAAAAATTACGCCCCTGATAAACAAGTCTAAAGCACTAAAAATCTTGAGTATGTGCCCAGATGTTTCTCTCAATTTCCCTTTCTTGTGTTATTTTTTATTTAATTATTGGTTCTAAGAATGAAACATGAAAATATTAGAATGCAAACAATGAAATTAAACTTCATACAAGTCACCCTATAAAACCTGCATGTTTCAGTGTAGGAAATAGGCCTAAAGGCCTATAAATTAAAAAAATGTACAACCATTAAACTTAGTGCATACTTGTTATAATGTAAATTGGGATTGTGATCGTTACTGCACAAATCATAAGTTGTTTTTTAAATTCTTGGAAAGGGTTGATCTAAAAGGTTTTGTATGTCCAAAGATGGGGGGTCAAAAAAGTTTCAGGTTCTCTGGAAAACTGTTCACGTACGTAAGGCCCGTGCGTTGATACTCAAACTGTTGAGGTAAGCACGTATATGGAAGGAAGGAAGAGGAGGGGGGGTCAAAACTTTTTGACTCCAATTTCCAAGTGCCCAGCCCCCCAATGTTCTTAACACCCTCTAAACCTGGTTATAAAGTTTGCCCAAGCCAATCAATAAGTGTTTGCTTATATCACAATGCATTGACCAATTAAGCATTGATATGCTAACTTGATTGAACTTGCTTGGAGCAACTGAGCGGTACACTGATGTCAATACTCAATTAATCTCAAATGTCGGTAGCAGTGAAAGGGCTGAATAACATGCAATGACAATATTGATGTTTATAATGTCACCATGCGTAGATCTTAATGTGACAGACATAATACTTTCTCATGAAAAGGTAACTTATGAACGACTGGTTTGGAGATTATGGCTGCGCACGAGGAAGGGCGATGTTTATAAATAATAATTTCTAAATCATAATTTTTCACCAATTACACTGATTTAGCCTTTTCAATTCGGTAGACTTCATTTACACTTTATTTAGTATTCATTGAAATATCTAAAATGATTTATCATAACGATAAAAAGTTGGGTCAAGTGGGGTATGAAAAGTCGGGTATGAGAAGTAGGGTCACAAATTGTACCAACCCTGTTTTCATCCTATTATTTAACATTCAAAACATCGAGACTTAGGAATAAAATTAATGCAGTGGGACATTAAGAATGTTTTCTGTAAGAATCAAATATCATTCCTAAGTCTCAACTATTAGCTCGTTGGCTGCAGTTTTAAAATTACCATTTTGTGTGTGTGGCAATGGGGACTTTGCCTTTATAATTAGGTTATATTGATCAAATTTCCTAATCATAGTGCATTGTAGGAATGCATTTAAGCCCCCTCTGGTCAATAATCTGGTGTTGTAAAATAAATTTACAGTTGTTTTAGTTAGCAGTCAAAATATTAATTTGCAAAAAATCGTTATTCTCATATCTCGGAAAGGGTGGATTGAGATATGTGACCCGTTCCCAAAAAACTCGGAAAGTGTCCAAATCTGACCTTTTGATATTATTGTATAGTATTAGCTTTAACTTAACACGTATTTGTTTTGTACCATGTGAAGGAGTTGTTTGTGTATAAGTCCAATGCAATTCTGAGAATTCAGAGAAAAAACCCTCAGAACTCAATTATGATTAACCAAAATAATCATGCAATATTTAGTCCGAACGTGATTAAAGTTAGGGTTTGGGCTTAGCTTATACATGTTATAGGTTTGGGTAAGGGTGAAGTTTAAGTGTGTTTTTTTCGAACCAATGACCCTTTGGGCTATCAAACCATAATTTTCCTTTTCTGAAATAAATATCACAACTAACGATTCTAAAAGGTAATTTTCACAAGTTTGACTAATTTGGGGACTAATTATTATACTATAATAAATATTTTTCAAAAGCACTTATCTCTTGTGTCTGCCAACATGTTGCGGGTTTGTGTAGGAACGGGTCACCTTATGTGAACAGAACACAAAAGACACTGCTACTTTAAAAATACGAATTAATCTCTGTACATATATCGTAAGGACTTACTGCATGTTGAGTGACTGCGGGTGCAATGTAAGCCCATAATAATTTATTAGATTGTATGCTTGTATTACAGTAAGCCAAATAATTAAGGTACCAGTTACGTTCACCCCCTGTATATTCTGATCAAAGACAGATATGTTTTAATTGGAACCAGCAGCCAATAGCTGCATCTTTTAGCTCGAATTTAAGACCTCATTCGTTGAAATTGTTCAAGAAATAAAGACACGACGATCTAAAAATCCAAGGAAGATTCAAATTTGAAAGTTGCAGTTTGCCACATTCCATGCCCTATTGATTGGTACACAAAGCGTTCGTGAACAAGAGAACTAGCGCTGCGCTTCCATTGATTAGCACGTTAAACCTAGCGCCGTGCTTTCATTGATTACAACACAAAAGTGCAACTTTTGATTTCGTTTCTTCATTAGGTTTTAATTCTCAACCAATTTGAACAAATAACCCAGCAAACACAAAACGTTTTCGACATCATTCGCAAAAGGTTACAAAAGGTTGTCAGAAAACGTTTAAATGTCGGGTTATATAAAGGGTATATTAAGAGTATAAAACGTTTTCATAACCTTAAAAACATTTTTGATAATCTACTGCTCAGCAAACAAAAATGTTTTACAGAAAACGTTTAAATGTCGGGTTATATAAAGGGTATAAAAACGTTTTAATAACATTCCAAAAACATTCTTGAAAACTTGATACAAAACATTCTAAACAGAATGTTATTTTGATGTTGAAAAAATATTTTGCGAAAAATGTTTGCCCAAAATATTTTCAATAACGTTTTAAAAACGTTTTCATGACCTTTATATAACCCGACATTTAAATGTTATTAAAAGGTTTTGAAAAAACATTTTAAGAACATTTCTGTGTTTGCTGGGTTCAAATATTTTAACATAATGTTATTTAAGTATTGACACAATATTTGGCAAAAATGTTTGCAAAAATAGTTTGCAATAACATTTTTTGAAAACATTAAAAAATATTGTTGTAGTGTGTTTTCATACAAAACGTTTTAAAACGTTATCATGACCTTTAACCCGACATTTTAATGTTATTAAAATGTTTTTACCTAAACCAAAAGCCAAAATATAACTTATTTAAAACGTTTTTAAAACGTTTTTGTGTTTGCTGGGAAGGTCTTAAATCAGAGCTAAAGAGTGCAGGTATTGAATGCTTGTTTTATTTTGACATATTTGTCTTTATTTAGGATATACAGGGGTGAACACAACTGCTACCTTGATTCTTTTGCTTACTGTAATGTATCCAAGTGATTTGCGCACATAACAATGTATTTTAGCACTTTGCTAATGCACAAAGTAGAGTATAGCAGGGGTGACCAAACTGTTTGGATCTGATGGCCACGTGGCGAATTTCAAATGTTTGACTCGGAAATTGGGTATGTACTTATAAGTTTCAGGTGCGACAATCTACGAGCTCATGATTGTAAATGAAGAAACGATCGTATTGGTTATTTAAACGAGCCAAAACGTTGTGAAAATTCCCACAGACAGGGCCCTCGTGACGGACATTGAGAAACAGAATTTCACATTTTCGCCGATTATCTCAGCTCAACCGTTTTGTATTTACAGACTTGACATTTAATATGGAATACTTTTTCGCAAAATTCCAAGACTGGTCTGGTAGTGGTCTGCATAAACGGCACGGGCTAAATATTAATTGGGGTGTGTCGGTTAATGGTACAAAATAATTGTTTGACAGAAAATGTACTTTCCATTAGTTTATATTATGGCGCTCATTATGTAGTAAATTAGCCTAAAATGGCGGATTTAAGGATACTGAATTTAAATTTTGTGGGGGTAAAATTTCTGAATTTGAGCAACATTATTCTAATATTATCAAATTTATGTTATAAACTTACTGTTCACAAAGAAACAGTGTGAGTTCATTGGACAACCAGGAATCCGCACAGTTGTTTTTGTACGGTAAGTTTATAACATTTGACCACAGGGGGCAATTCAAATTTTCTGAGTACGTACAGCTTTTAAGAGCCCTATTTTTAAGCTTCTCCCCTGTTCAAAAACTTGGTACATTGTAAGTGTATTTCAGCTGTGATGAATGCCAGTTGCTGACGAAGTTTAAGAAATATCACCTCAAACCCCTATAAATTTGTTAATAACAGAACCACGTTGCATAAAGTCCGAAATTGTGTTCCCCACAAAGCTCAAATTCAGCCTTCCTAAATCCGCCATTTTAGGCAAATTCGCTACATTTTCTATCACACAATTATTTTACACCATATCCTGACACACCCCAATTAATATTTAGCCCGTGCGGTCTATGCAGACTCCATCCAGACCAGTTTCGGAACTTTGCGAAAAATATTCCATATTAAATGTCAAGCCTGTATTTAGTTGTGTAATAAATGGAAGTTGTTTTGAACTGTGCTAGGACAGGTAAAGGGGTTTCGCATTGGAAGTGACGATGGCTGCATGCCCTGGTTTGGTCCCCCGTGAAGTATGAAGTATGTTATTAAATGGACACTTTGTGATCAATAGCTTCATCCCGGGGCTTCATCAAACATTTTGAGACTTTTATACCATGTTTTATGTCCGCATCAAGTGAAGTTTTGGAAATGAGCTTTTTTGTGGATATCTATTCACTCTTAAAAAAGACAAAGTAGAACCAAAAAGGTTCTTAAGCTGCCATGTATGTAGACTCTTAAATAGTTCTACAAAGCAATAAAGAGGATTATGCAAAGGTGAAAAATATCATTTTATATATACATGAAAAAGGTTTTGTAAAGGTCACAAAGAACCATTTTGGGGTTTGCAATTCCTTAGAACACCTATTATGTATGTAAAACCACAAGGACGTTTTTTCTAAAAGTGAATTGAAACATATGATAAAAAGAGGATGCTAAAATCGCGAAATACACCTTAAAGGAGTATTTCGTGATCCTAGCATTCTCTATTTATGTCATGTTTCATTAGATATCCACGAAAAAAACCTATTCCCAAAATTTCAGTTGATTCCGATTTTGCGTTCGCGAGTTATGCGTGATTATGTGTATTACACTGTTCCATAGACAGTGCGTTGTAATTTCGGTCTGGTGCACCAGAACGAAATTCAAATTCACGATATCTTTGCTAAACGAATTAATCTGCAAGAAATATTTTGTACATAAACATTATGTAGCCAGAGGTTTCCAGTGATATAAAAATCTCAACTTTTTTTGAGAAAAGTGGGGGATGAGGCTGTGGATACGAAATGCCCCTTTAAGGAAAAATACACCAAATGTACGCTTAATGATCACCAACAATTAGCACTATTAAATTGTAAATGTAATATGTATTAAATATTCTAAAAGTATATGTGAAACTATTTGGAGTCATAATATACGATTTCTGTTATTCTTTCACTAAGTGATAAAATCATATTAGTAATGACGGTCAGAAAGTTTTCCGTCGGTTTTAAGCCGAAATACTGAGATAAAATGAGAGGAAAAAACACACACACCATACACACACACTTACTATTTCGACCGTTTAACCAAAAACGATTAAAACAAATGTGTCTGGTTCCAGGACCATTATGCAGATATATTTTCAAAAAATATTTTTTAAATCCAAACTGTTTTTAGATTTCGTAAATTATGGCTTTCAATTTGGTAAAAATGAGTAGAGTATTAGAAGAGTATTCCAACAGTAAGTGGACCCACATAATAAGTTTCAACACCAGCAAAAAAAAAAATAATAAAATTTCCCACAGTTATGTGAAATATAAAAACAAATTGTAAGAATTCGACAAGAGACATAGACATATTAAACACGGTGATTAGGATAGGATATTAGCCGTTGAGACTCATGATAGAGGATGCGATGACTAGTGAAGAAGCTTCACTGTGAAATCATGATCAACCACATTATAGTTCTGGGCTGGATGAACTCTATACCCGAAATCTTGAGCTCGATGGTTCGATCCCCCCCGGTTCTGATTTTTACCTGATCTCTCTTTTTTTTTTTTTTTAGTTCGTTCGAGCTCCTTCTGCTGGTTCTCTTCTTCCTCGAAAGGAATTTTGCGTATATTTAAAACTAATATTCGATCAAAAATGACGCGTCCACTTACTTTTGAGATATCATGTTCTTGAATATACGTACATGTGCAACCTGTGTTAGAAGTCTTTGCAATTAGTGTTCATTTCAATATTTTGGTAAGGATTCTAATTGTGTTACAAATTTGATTAATTTGCATACTCTGTTCTCTAAAATTCTGTCCTCGAGTTGATAGCGCTTTTTCTTAATCATCAATTAAAAATAAGCCAAAATTACTGAGACTACTGTAAATTATGTACATCATTTATATATAAAGAATACACGGCGACTTGTCCTCTCCAAGAGTTAATCATTTCAAACAGAGTAGGTGTTTTATATCAAAATCCAAGTTGTACCCTGTTATGACCATACCTCATTTATGAAAAATAAAATGGACCTTTTCCTTTTTGTGCTAATAGACAAAGATTACTAAAAATGGAAGTACACTGTAATGCATACCGTATATCTCATCTATAAAGGTTGTTTTCGTTGTCAATTATTGAATACATAATGTGGCATAATTCTCCACAATATTTTTTTACATTTATTTTAGCCCTCGTTTTACCAATTGTAACGCTATTTACTGAGGCTTGATGGTCACCAATAGTTCCCTTGAATTTTCAAGATTAATATCAGATGTATAAATCAAAATTAAATACCAACGTGAGTAGTATGACGTCATTTATGTAGTAAGAAATCGCCAAAATAGGTTGAAAGATTTTTTTAAATTGACAAATATCAAAATTTATGGGTTTATCGTTAATTAAGTTGAGAGATTACGCAAATTAGCACATCCAAATGAACGCAAAGGGTGGATTTGTTTTTAAATTGTAGAGTAAACAATCGTCTTTAAGTTTTAACTTTGTTTTGATCCCGGTATACATTTCACGTCAATGCTAGCTACACTCAAAAATTACATTTCCCCAATAGTATTGGTTACAAACTTGATTTCAGTTCAGCGTACTCAAATCTGTACCACTATAATTAATATAAAACTCCAAGAAAAGTTGAAACCATGGACATGGTAAAGTGCTCAACCAAGAAGGGAGCTTAATACATGATAAAACTTAGATGACCCTGCTACATTTGTTTTACAGAACTGTTTCGTAAGGGCCGTAGCCCTCACTCCTCAGAAACTTAGTGCAGAATGAGGTTCAAATTAATATTACAATACCAACCAGGAAAATATGTGCATGCATCAATGATTATATATAAAGAACAGAGCTATAAAGTTATAAAATGTCATTAAGTCATATCATTTCATTGTGAGTCCAGACGAGATAATAGATGGTGAGACTTAAGCTGATCCATATTGATCATTACATATTGATTGAAATTGCAAAAGCAATTCAAAATTGTATAGAAGTCATAAAATGAAGAAATCAATTAACTGATCAAATGAGTTCATGGTTTTAAATTACATAATAAATGTTTCTTTCTGTGTCGGCAGCTGTTTAGTAACTCATTCCTTTTGTTTAAAGAACATAAATCCGGTCTGTAGATGATAAAATATTTCTCTTCTGTACATAAGTTGCATTTCTTGCTTGAAGTTGAGTATGATTTTGCCTTAGATACAATTTTCCACTTCAGGGAGTAATATATTTCTTCATTTTATGACTTCTATACATGTTGAATTGCTTTTGCAATTTCAATCAATATATAATGATCAATATGGATCAGCTTAAGGGATCTAGAATGAGCATTTATTGCGTTTCGACAGTATTATTTGTGGGACAAGAGAGCACCTCAGACCTATCGAATTGCATTCTGAATACGGAGCATGTCTTTCTGATATCAAATAATTTTCATTTTTGAAAATCACGATATAATACAAATTTTATGACAAATTATAAAAATTTGATATTTTTCAAATTTTGATATATAACAGTCCCCGAAGTAAATTATATAAATCTAATGATATATTCTTAAAGTGTATGTAGCTGGGAGGAAAGGCCGACGGTCAATTGAAAATTTTGACCTTTCATATTGAAGATATGGATTTTTTTTCCCAAAAGACCTAATTTTTTTGGGGTGTTTTTGGAAAAAAAATCCATATATTCAATACGAAAGGTCCAAATTTTCAATTGATCGTCGGCTTTTCATCCCACCTACATACACTTTAAGTATAAATCATCAGATTTATGAAGTTTACTTCGAGTACTGTTAAATATCAAAAATATCAATTTTAATGATTTGCCATAAAATGTGTATTAAATTGCGAATTTCAAAAATCAAAATTATTTGATATCAGAATGACATTCTTCGTATTCAGAATGCAATTCGATATGTCTGATGTGTTCTAATGTCCCAAAATAAATACTGTCCAAACGTTCATACCCCAGCCCTTAAGTCTCACCATCTATTATCTCGTCTGGACTTACAATGAAATGATATGACTGAATGACATTTTATAACTTTATTGCTCTGTTCTTTATATATAATCATTGATGCATGCACATATTTTCCTGGTTGGTATTGTAATATTAATTTGAACCTCATTCTGCACTAAGTTTCTGAGGAGTGAGGGCTACGGCCCTTACGAAACAGTTCTGTAAAACAAATGTAGCAGGGTCATCTAAGTTTTATCATGTACCACTATAATTATATAGAATTACTTATACGAGTTTTGTCAGAATTACTTGATTTTCAAGTTTTCAATCTTCATAATTGGTTAAACTTGAAAACTTAAGAATTCAAAATTTAGCTTCGTATGATTTTCGTAATCAGCACAAAACAAATACTATTGAATGACATTTATCACAAGTTCTTAAGTTTTGCTGAGATAACGCAATAAAATTGAGACAACAAGTTATAAGTAAGTTCAACAAATTATTTATGAGTGATAGAACAGAGTATGCAGCTTTATTTGAACAGATAAAGAAACTTTGCCCAAAACATTGAACCACAACCTAGAGAGTGTATTCTGTGGTAGTAAAAGTGACGTATTCATTGTGATAAGAAAATAGCACATTAAGATAAGTTATAATGAATCTCATTAAGTATTATTATTATCAAAAGTCTAATATTACAGCCAAATCAGGCAAATTGTATCATTATAGATATATAAATAATACATAATTAAAGTGTAAGCCTATAATTTTGTTATTCTAAGAATTTCATCACATGTTTGACCATCCTCAATACCTCAAAAGATATTGAAAATGGTCAAATATCAACAAAGGTTTGAACTAGTAGTAGTATGGAATAATTAACAAGTACATTATACAAAGGCGTCTGTAAAATATGAATTTCTTGTATTTGTACAATTATGATAAACTGGACGACAAACTTAGATATGTGCTTTCTATAATGAAGTTGAAACTTGGAACCATTTTACCCAATTCAGGGGGGTGACGCTAGAAGCTAGAACATTTTGCAAACATTGGGATAGATTTATTGCTGATCACTTTATACAATCTGAACTAGACCGTATAGGGAGCGCGGTGGCCGAGCGGAACGGGCTCCGACTCATAATCGCAAGGTTGCGGGTTCGAGCCCCATCGTGTTGTGCCCTTGAGTAAGGCACTTTATCTCGATTACTCCTCTTCACCTAGGTGTATAAATGGGTACCGGCATTCTTAAATGCTGGGAAGGTAACAGACTCGCTGTAGAGGAGGTGTAGCGATCCCCCTATAGCAACATTACATGGAGGAGTCTGGCCCAATCGCCAGTGATAGAGAGATGAGCACTGTTTATATGCAGGATCGCCTCCTTTACATATACCTTTACCTTTACCTTAGGTCGAATGGACACAAATATATTCATATTGTTGTGATCCTCAGGACCAGACAAATGATTTAATGTGGATCTATACATTTAAGGTGGTACTACACCCATTGATAAATGTGTTACTCTTTTTGCATTTTTCTCAAAAATTAATAACACACTGGTAACAAAGGTTATGTATATTATTGGGGCAAGGAATCCAGTTACTACACTGGGATTTCAGTTACTCAAGACAAGCGGTACGTTATTTATGATAAGAAAAGAGGTACCGCTAGAATGTACCTCATTTCTATAACATAAATAATGAACCACTTGTCTTGAATAACTGAAATTTCAGAGAAGTAATTGGATTCCTTGCCCTATAATATACATAACTTTTTATTACCAGTGTGTAGGTATTTTTGAGAAAAATGCAAAATTAGTCACAAAATTTATCAGGGGTGTAAATACCACCGTAAGTGAATTTGGAACATGTAATCTTTTTGACCCAATGAGGTCATTGTTATTCAAAGGGTCATGACATGGCTAAACTATATCATTCAGATTGGCAAATTTGAAATCAGTAGATCGACAGCTACACCAATGGTTTCCAATTTCTAGTTAAAACGCCATTTTTATGTATAAGGCCTATGGAAATCGATATTCTGAAATATTGTCTAGGTAATAATCTTAAAATTTCACTTTGATTTAACGACGCAAAATATATAATCCAAATATAAATATATAAAGCCAAAAGGTGGGCGACCAAGTTAACAGCCTCACCCAACTTTTCAACATCAACATTGCAATTTTGGCATTGGAAGAATGCTCAGATGCTTATAAAAACCATAAGTTAACATTTTAGATCTGATACATGTTCAGTTTTAATAGATGGTATGCGCCACTGCGATGTCCAATGTTGCCTCTAAAGGCCCGGTCACACTATGACGAATAGGGGTGAACGGCAAGCGACGTTAAGCTGCGAATTGCAATTTTGAATTTACCGTCACTCATCGTGGGTTGCGTCAGTTGTCGCTGACGAATCCGTTAGCGACCGCAGACGGCCGGATGTTGAAAATTTTGTGACGACAAAAAGTAGTTGTGATTCCGTTCAAATTTCGTTGGAGACCGCAACCCTCATTTCTTTGACGTTTCCATACCGTGCGAAGCCGTCTCTAGTCGTTTTGAGGTCGTCACAATTTCGTTGGTAGTCGTTGTCAACGCCGGGTGTCAACGACCATTGACGAAAAAACAATGGAAAGTGACATCACATCTCGAACCCTGACGACACGTTGCGGCAAGTAACGAAATTGTAACGATATTGGTGCGACAGTGACTTGCGAATTTTGTCCGGAGAGTGACGGATATTGACTGTTGATGGCGGGTCTTTTGCGAGTACCTGCGGCATTGAAACGGTGGTCTGCGATGGGTTACGATTTTTAAACGATGGTCCACGATTTTAAACTTTTTGTGCGGTTTTTGACATTTTTTGACGTCAGTTCGATTTCAAAAGACTGTCCGGCACGATGCAATTTTGAAGTTCATATAGAAAGAAATATCAATATATTATTGATATTGATGTTAATATTTTTGATTATTATTGATACTGATATTAACATTTCTGATTATTATTGATATTGATGATAATATCTTTGATCATTATTGATATATTGATATAGTTTGGATTATTATTGATATTGATATTTTTTTATTATTATTATTGATATGTGTAATATTTTTTATTGTTATTGATATTGATATTAATATCTTTGATTATAATAATTGATATTGATGTTAATATTTTTGATTATTATTGATATAGATATTAATAGTTTAGATTATTATTGACATTGATTTTACTATTTTTGATTATTATTGGTATTTATATTATTTTTTTTTTATTATTATTAATATGTGTAATATTTTTTATCATTATTGATATTGATTGTGGGATAGGCTTTTACGACGGGAATTCGTAACAATTAGTGGGTTTTTAGCGGGTTGCCGTCGGACAAGTTTAGAACTGTCAAGCTTTCGTCAGGAATAGCTCTGACTTCTTCAGGACAAAGTACCTAAGAATGAGACATGTAGACCGCCCTTGCCTAATGATGACTCTGAAAAGAGCCGTTCACTGAAGACTGCCCCTTCAGGGGCAGTCTTCATTGAACGGCTCTTTTCAGAGCCACCAAACCTTTAAATTTAGCAGATAGGCGAGGTCTGCTTGTTTCTGTAGACAAGGGACAGTCTTCGGCGAACGGCTCTTTTCAGAGCCATAAAAACATGTATATTAGGAGATAGGCGAGATCTGCTTGTTCTCTGTTGACAAGGGGCAGTCTTCAGTGAACGGCTCTTTTCAGAGTCATCAGTAGGCAAGGGGCGGTCTATATGTCTCATTCTTAGGTACTTTGTCCTGAGGAAGTCAGAGCTACACTAATTGTAATTGATATTGATTTTACTATTTTTATTATTATTGATAATGTGTAATATTTTTTATTATTATTGATATTGATGTTAATATTTTTGATTATTATTGATATAGATATTAATAGTTTGGATTATCATTTATATTGATTTTAATATTTTTGATTATTGTTTATATTGATGTTAATATTTTTGATTATCGTTGATATTGATATTTTTGAGTGGATGATCAGAACGTTGTGAAGAGTGGAAACGCAAAAGTGGACTATACGACCCGCACACACACAGGCTTTGATGTCGGCCGTCAGCTGCCGTTCCTTGCCGCAAGCAAATGCGCTGCCAGCCGTCCGACCTCGTTGCTTGTTGTCGGGCTCCTTCGAGACATCTTCACTCGCCGCCCAGACAACGTCCGGTTTTGGTCGCAAGTCTCCGTTTCCTGCCGCAGACTTTCGTCCCTTGCCGTTGTGTTGTCGCTGAAGGTCGTTCCCACTCGTCAGCGAATCTTGTTTTTCCTCTTTTTGACGTCGCTTTGCCGTCAACATTTTGTGATTCTCACGTTCGACACCCTCCGTTGCTTATCGCCCGTCATAGTGTGACCGGGCCTTAATATCCAAGCGACTCATTGGTAACTAAAAACTCTGAAAGGAAATGTTTGGGTGATCTCCCACTTTTTGATTTTCTTGATTGAGCCATATAATAAATAAATAAAAAAATAAATAAATAAATATATAAATAAATAAATAAATAAATAAATAAATAAATAAATAAATAAATAAATAAATAAATAAATAAATACAAATTTACTCCATGTTGATTAACTACAGACTGTTTCGCCCTAACGCTCCTCAGGTGAATGAGAGAAATAAAGAACAAACATAGAGTTATACCATCAAAGTAAGCACTTGACAGTCATAAATTACATGTCAATGAACCCATAGGTCAGATAAGTCAAGTGAGATATAAAGCCACAAGTTCAATAGGGCATGAATTTTAAAGGAAGTTATATATGATCCACAATAAATGGCATTATAATATAAACAGTTGAATTGGATAATAATAATTAGAAAACACATAACAAAGGAACATAATCCAATTAAAATTGATTGATCATGCACTCAAAAGTCATATCAATTAAAAGTACTTGAGCCAAATAAAGTTTACAAGGCATTAAGAAGATTAGCATGACGGCATTTGCTAATTAGTTCAGATTTGCTGTTCAAGGTGGTAGATTTATCGGCTGTAATTATGAAATATTTTTCCCATAAGCAGAGTTGACAGCGTTTGGAAGCATTTGAATATGAGTTAGCATGTTTTAGAATAGACCATTTAATATCAAAGTTGGTGTTGCTATCCTTGAGGTTCCAGATATACTTGCGGAGGGCAGTTTCTTTCCTTTTATGTTCCAGTTTGAAAGAAGATTTATGATTGCTCAATCTTTTTTTGAATTCTGTATCGCATAGGCCAATGTATATTTTTGAATCATTGTTGGTGGTGACGGTAGCTTGATAAATAACAGATTTGACGAGGCGATTCCCTGCTAAAGGACGTTCTGGGCGTTTTCTACAGTTGCATGTTTTGATAGGATCTGGAGTAATTTCCCGGGTTATAGATTTGTTGTGTGAGTTGATAATTTTACTCATGCTATCCATGCAGCTATAACTCACTTGACATTGTTCCGATTAAATATTTGATGTAGTATGTTTCCTTTTGGAAAATGTTTATCGGTGAGTTGCAGAAATTTTCTGCCAACATTAATTCGTGTGCACATGTTTGCTAAAAGGTGGTTTGAACCAAATGATGTTGCGACTGCGTGTACGTGTAGACCTACTATTTGTACTAGGGGTAGAGTCAAATTTCAGGGTATGATCATATCCAGCATCCTTGAGCGCTTCTTGATATGGCGGTTTCGTTGCATTAAATTGATGCACGTCACTAGAAATGTTTGAAAGTCTACGATTGACTGAGATAGGGCTGGATTTGGTGAAATTCGCTGGGTGATTAGATTTCCTATTAACATAATGAGTGGTGTTGTTAGGTTTGGTATATGGGCGGTAAGACCCATCGTTCAAGTTAAAGATGACATCCAAGAAGTTAGTTACTTTAAGACCTTGGTCTACAGCAATTTTAAGTCCAAATTTCTTGAACTCTGCGATGAGATTCTTGGCAACTCGATTGGCTTGAAAAGCCGAGTGATTACGTAGAATAGCTAATCCGTCATCTCTATATAGACCTACCTCATTAATCAAACAAGTGGTTTATCTTATGGAGGAGGTATGTGCCTACAAGTTCGCAAGTTGCTGCCCCATCATATGAACCCATAGTAACATCAAATTGATGAGGTGGCTTGGATTTGTGCCATGGAGAGTTGTCATGGAAGAGAAGTGTTTTCTTTGCATGATTAATAATCTCCCTATCTCTGTCTGAAATTGTGGTGAATCCAGATGCAAAATCCAATGCTTCGTCAAGTAAATTCTGGGTAATAGATGGATAAAATTCCACGACATCGAACATGATAAATGAGCTTGATTCTTTATAATTAATCGATTTGAACCATTCAATAGCACATTGCGTGTTTGTCCACTGCTGAACGTTAATAGCCTTGATCAGCTCCTTGTTAATGCAATCAAGTATGGATTTGCTTATGGTACCCATTTCACTTTTGGCTGGATTGATGAGTAGACTTTCAAACATTTCTAGTGACGTGCATCAATTTAATGCAACGAAACCCCCATATCAAGAAGCGCTCAAGGATGCTGGATATGATCATACCCTGAAATCTGACTCTACCCCTAGTACAAATAGTAGGCCTACACGTAAACGCAGTCGCAACATCATTTGGTTCAACCCACCTTTTAGCAAACATGTGCACACGAATGTTGGCAGAAAATTTCTGCAACTCATCGATAAACATTTTCCAAAAGGAAACATACTACATCAAATATTTAATCGGAACAATGTCAAAGTGAGTTACAGCTGCATGGATAGCATGAGTAAAATTATCAACTCACACAACAAATCTATAACCCGGGAAATTACTCCAGATCCTATCAAAACATGCAACTGTAGAAAACGCCCAGAATGTCCTTTAGCAGGGAATTGCCTCGTCAAATCTGTTATTTATCAAGCTACCGTCACCACCAACAATGATTCAAAAATATACATTGGCCTATGCGATACAGAATTCAAAAAAAGATGGAGCAATCATAAATCTTCTTTCAAACTGGAACATAAAAGGAAACAAACTGCCCTCAGCAAGTATATCTGGAACCTCAAGGATAGCAACACCAACTTTGATATGTGACCGTACACCACGAATGAGCCGTAAATGTCCTCAATTGTATTCTGAGTTACAGTGTAAAATGGGCATGAAGGTCGTATTCATAGGTACCTCAATTTGGTGCTACGTGTACCTCATTTAATGAGATACACGTAGCACCAAATTGAAATACCTATGAATATGACCTTCATGCCCATTTTACACTAACTCAGAATACAATTGAGGACATTTACGGCTCATTCGTGGTGTACGGTCACATATTAAATGGTCTATTCTAAAACATGCTAACTCATTATCAAATGCTTCCAAACGCTGTCAACTCTGCTTATGGGAAAATATTTCATAATTACAGCCAATAAATCTACCACCTTGAACAGCAAATCTGAACTAATTAGCAAATGCCGTCATGCTAATAAGTATCTTCTTAATGCCTTGTAAACTTTATTTGGCTCAAGTACTTTTAATTGATATGACTTTTGAGTGCATGATCAATCAATTTTAATTGGATTATGTTCCTTTGTTATGTGTTTTCTAATTATTATTATCCAATTCAACTGTTTATATTATAATGCCATTTATTGTGGATCATATATAACTTCTTTTAAAATTCATGCCCTATTGAACTTGTGGTTTTATATCTCACTTGACTTATCTGACCTATGGGTTCATTGACATGTAATTTATGACTGTCAAGTGCTTACTTTGATGGTATAACTCTATGTTTGTTCTATATTTCTCTCATTCACCTGAGGAGCGTTAGGGCGAAACAGTCAGTAGTGAATCAACATGGAGTAAATTTTCACATTTTCTTCTTTTTATGTATATTTTGCTCTCCGTAAGGATTGAGCACTCTACGTGACAAAAGAAGAATGTATCTTTACTTTTAAATAAATAAATAAATAAATATTGTCAGTGGCTCGGTTCAACTTTTTCGTATTGGATAACAATAACAGACTTCATGGACTTGCTGGACAGGGACCATTGAAGTGCCTGAAAACGTGACACATCACATGATAAATTTGTGACCCCTTCCTACAACAATCAGCACATCGTCACTGGGCAAGAAAAACCTCACATGTACTTTTGGCCCTTGAACATGGATAAAACCTTGTAGGTGTAGACTTTATATTGAAGAGGTTGCTTTATCCATGTTCAAGGGCCAAAAGTACACGCAGGAAACACCGCATATTTGGCCCTTGAAAATGGACAAAGCCTTGTAGGTGTAGAATTTACATTAAATGGTTTGCTTCATCCATGTTCAAGGGCAAAAATTACATATGAGGTTTTTCCCGCCCAGTGACGACATATCAGAATTGTACTGTTTTTAAAATATTTCTTTGAAAATGCATCACATTTTTTTTTTATCATGTACCTTGATCAAGGGGTCTTTTGATATTAAATATCTGAGATGTACGCAAATAATTTTCCCAAAAACACAGCACTGAATATTGACAGCAGTCAATAATTATTTCCTAAAAATCGTCCTTTTTTCTGCAATAAATTGATAAGGTCTGCCGAAAAGGTCCAAGTCACAATTTATAACTATTTATAAAAAGCTCGATTTGATTAACATTTCTCTATTTCAGTTATAGAAACAGAGTAATTAAGGACAGTGTTGTATTTCATTGCTAAAGACTTGAACCGGGCCAGTATAATCATGTCTTTATTTTCAGCATATGGTTTCAATAAACTAATAAATGCACTACTGTATTAGATTAGAAATGGAATGTGTGAAGTGTGAAGTTATTGTGTGTATAAAGTTAAAAATGTGTTCATAACACACGAACACAATATAGGTAAAATATATATACTGCGCCAAAAGAGTATTCTTACACTTGGAAAATAATAACAATTTCAAAACTGAACCATGTTGGGGTAAACTGAACCATGAACCAACCTTTATACACAATAAGCCTAGATTTTAGCACCGCATTTTAGTTTATTCAAGTACAATACAATCGTGTGAACATTAGAGTGATTGAGGGTGTCAGAGATACACCTTTTTGCTATGAAATTAATTTTCTAAGTCAAATATAAAGCAATATACAGCTCTCCATATCCTCCTGTCCTGCATCGCCGTTCCCAAGTCAGATGCTTCCAGTCCGGTGTCTTGCTTTGAGTACAATTATTGTAAATAGCTATTACACTACCAGTCTGCCGCCTGGACAACCAATTCTTTAGAAATGCTTGGTCGCGCTAAAAGTCGATCGATACATGTAAAAATCAGCACAATTCAGAGATACACCTTTTTGCTATGAAATTAATTTTCTCGGTCAAATATAAAGCAATAATTTTTTTTCTTCAGTAATGTCAGTTAAAACTTGGTGCTTGGATATACATTTTTTTTTTTTAAATCCTGGTGTTAAAATTAAGCATCAAATTGTGTCTTTTAGTGTGATATTTTTGATTTTTATAGGCCTTGAATTCGCCCGCGAGCTTTTTACGGAATTCATGTTTTAGCGTCTCAAACTAATATAGTTTGCTAAAGAAAGATATTTCCCACTCCTGTAAGGCATATGTTATAGTTTTGTCAGAATTTCCGTTTTTGTTTTACCCTTTTTCTCTTCATGCTCCGAAAATGTCTAACTCAGTACTTTTATCTCGAGAGCAACCAGCAGAAATAGTCGATATTTCCTTTGTTGTTTATCCAGGTCAATTTTCCATTGAAAGCAAATTGCCCGACCAGCGATTTGGTAGCCCAAATCCCCAATTGAGTGTTCTGGTTAAACATGATCAGTAGGAGCGCTATAGGCCTGGGAATTTCTTTGCTATATTGAAGTTCTAGCAACACTGTAGCCATGCCGGTATTCCTATTAAACCCAGGGATATCGATCCACAATGCTAGTATTAGCCTTAGATTTCACGCATTGATTTTGAAAAATGGTCAGCCGGCAGTAAAAATGGTGAAATGAAAACGCAAATTCTGACAAAACTATGATATATCGCTCACGGTGATGTGCGTTAGAAAGTTGGGAAAAATCCTTCATTAGCGAACTATCTTACTTTGAAAAGCTAAAAGGTTGATCCAAAAAAATGCTCGCGGGCAGAGTTTAAGCCTATCAAAATCGAAAATCTTACACTAAATGACTAAATTTCACGCCTAAGTTTAACACTAGAATTTGAAAAAAAATACAGTATCAAGCACTACAATTTTTCCTGACATTTACTGAAAAAATGAAAATGATTGCTTTTCATTTAGCCGAGAAATTTAATTTTACATCGAAAAGGTGTAACTAAAAATTTAGCTCATTTCAACACCAAATTCGATCGTTTGTATTGCCTCATTAAATGACTGAGTGAGCCTTGCATAACAAAAGAATCGGTTGTCCAGGTGGCTGACTGTTAACACTACAGTTTTTGGCAGAAAAGAACGGCAGTTGATAATAGCATGATAAAATATCAATAATCAGGTAGCAGTCAGCTACCTGCACAACCGATTCTTTTGTTCTGCAAGGCTCACTCAGTCATTTAATGAGGCAATACAAACGATCGAAATTGGTGTTGAAATGAGCAAAATTTTGAGTTACACCTTTTCAGTGTAAAAATCTTTTTCTCAGCCAAATGAAAAGCAATAATTTTCATTTTTTCAGTAAATGGCTGGAAAAACTATAATGCTTGATACTGATTTTTTTTTTTTTTTCCTGGTGTTAAACTTAGGCCTGAAATTCAGTCATTTAGTGTAAGATATTCGATTTTTATAGGCTTCAGCTCGGCCCGCGAGCTTTTTCTTGGATCAACCTTTTAGCTTTTCAAAGTAATATAGTTCGCTAATGAAGGATTTTCCCCAACTTTCTAAAGCACATCACCGTGAGCTATATATCATAGTTTTGTCAGAATTTCCGTTTTGATTTCACCATCTTTCACTGTCGGCTGAAAAAATTTCTAAATCAACACGTGAAATCTAAAGGCTAGTACTAGCATTGTGGATCGATATCCCTGGGTTTAATAGGAATACCGGCATGGCTATAGTGTTGCCAGAACTTCAATATAGCAAAGAAATTCCCAGACCTATAGCGCTCCTACTGATCATGTTTAACCAGAACACCCAATTGGGGATTTAATCGCTGGTCGGGCAATTTGCTTTCAATGAAAAATTGACCTGGATAACAACAAAGGAAATATCGACTATTTCTGCTGGTTGCTCTCGAGATAAAAGTACTCACCATTGCCTACTTTACTTAGTTTGCCATTTTCGGAGACTGAATGGAAAAAGGGTAAAACAAAATCGGAAATTCTGACAAAACTATAACATATAGACCCACACGATGTGCTTTACAGAGGTGGGAAATATCTTTCTTTAGCAAACTATGTTAGTTTGAGACGCTAAAACATGAATTCCGTAAAAAGCTCGCAGGCGAATTCAAGGCCTATAAAAATCAAAATATCACACTAAAAGACACAATTTGATGCTTAATTTTAACACCAGGATTTAAAAAAATGTATATCCAAGCACCAAGTTTTTAACTGACATTACTGAAGAAAAAAAAATATTGCTTTATATTTGACCGAGAAAATTAATTTCATAGCAAAAAGGTGTATCTCTGAATTTTACATGTATCGATCGACTTTTAGCGCGACTAAGCATTTCTAAAGAATTGGTTGTCCAGGCGGCAGACTGGTAGTGTAATAGCTATTTACAATAATTGTACTCAAAGCAAGACACCGGACTGGAAGCATCTGACTTGGGAACGGCGATGCAGGACAGGAGGATATGGAGAGCTGTCGTGGTTCGGGAAAACCACCCGAAATAAGCAAGTAAGCACAATAAACCCGCTAGTCCGAAGGCCCGCCAGTCCGAAGGTTCGCTAGTCCGAAGGTTCGCTAGTCCGAAGGTCCGCTATTCCGAAGGTTCTCTATTCCGAATTCTAAATAAGGTCCGCTAGTCCGAATTTTTAACAAGGTTCGCTAGTCCGAATTGTAAATTAGGCTCGCTAGTCCGAATTATATATAGGTCTAAGGTTCGCTAGTCCGAATTTAAAATCATGTCCGCTAATTTGAATTTGATTTAGGGTTCGCTAGTCCGAATTATAAATACGGTTCGCTAGTCCGAATTTTAAATAAGGTCCGTTTGTCCGAATTTAAGAAAGAAAGAAAGAAAAAAAGAAAGAAAGAAAGAAAGAAAGAAAGAAAGAAAGAAAGAAAGAAAGAAAGAAAGAAAGGAAGGAAGGAAGGAAGGAAGGAAGAAAGAAAGAAGAAGGAAGAAAAAAGAAAGAATTAAAGGAAGAAGGATTTATAGAGAAAGTAATCAATGAAGAAATAAAATAAATAGAAAAGTTTGTATTTAAGACATTCATAATAGGCCTAGCTCTCGTTGTTGTTTTGAATTATATCCATTACTATTGAGGCGATGGTGTATATTTGATTGCAATTTCATTCATTCTGCAAAACCTACATCAGTAATTTTTAAAAGGAATAAATATTCAAATACTTTAGAAAAACAGCATCTATACCATGTATACTTTTTTGTGTCTTTAGAACATAAATATACAGTTTTCATCGATTTGGAAACTTATTGGGTTACTTGCATTGTTTCCTTTCTGAAAATGTATACTTTTATGTACTTGCCATCATTACTTTTAAAGAAACAATGCAAAACATGAACACTGTTGTGAACCTGTGTGCACCTACTCAGGTAACACGCTATATTTGATCAAACACCTATACATTTTGAGACCGGTGTATGGTGGCGCTGATCAGGTTCTTTAAAGAAAATTCGGACTAGCGGACTTTAATATTTAGAATTCGGACTAGCGGGCCTTATTTATCATTCGGACTAGCGAACCTTATATAAAATTCGGACTAGCGGACCTTATTTAAAATTCGGACTAGAGCACCTTTTTTGATTCGGATTAGCGAACCTGATTAACAATTCGGACTAGCGAACCTTTAAATAAATTCGGACTAGCGAACCTTCGGACTAGCGAACCTTTTTTCGGACTAGCGAACCTTTTGCGAATTCGGACTAGCGACCGTCACGTCCTCCATTGAAATACGTGTTCGGACTAGCGAACCTTCGGACTAGCAAACCTTCGGACTAGCGGTCCTTCGGACTAGCGGGTACTCGCCCATATTAATATGTTGAAAGAAAGCGTTATCTTTAAGTCTAGGAAGATTATAATAAGATGTGCAAGCCGACACTTGGCGCCCACTTGATTAGGTGGTCATAACTATGAATATATTTAAATGAAAGCAATAAAACTGATTTAACATGAGTAGAATTTATACCAAGTTTGGCGCGATTTTAAAAGTTGCGAATTCAAACCGATTACGCATTATGAAATGTCATAGCCTAGTGTTCCATTCACCTGACGTCAGTGAATTTTAGAGTGTGCAATCAATTGGTAACTAACGGACTTTTCAATCTGGAGAGCATTTCAAATGTATCCTTTTACACAGTAAATTACATGTCATGTCAATTCTCTAAACGTTCATCAAGATTTTACTGCTTTATTTAATTGTGATCTAAATTATGACCATCTAATCAAGTGAGGACTTTCTTTTTGGATTAGATGCATTGAAATAATTCATTAATAGTGGGTATATACGCAAAAACCTATTGCATATTAGTTTTAAATAATTACTTAGGATGTTATTGAAATGTATTTGTAAAACAGCTCTCCATTCACTCAGTAATTGCGAAGTTCATTGAAGTTGTCTTTCTGTATATCTGTATCTGTATCTGTGTGGATACTGCACAACGCTCCGTGCGGAACAATACGAGCAGGAATTGGTGTGCGCCCGTAGGTGATAGTCTTGCTTGACTGTTTTGAAGCTGGTTGAGTCTTGAATGTTGATGATTGATTGTGGTAGTTGGTTCCAGCCTATTATAGTTTTGGGGAAATATGAGTATTTATAACAATCCTTTGCACAAGTGATGATCTGGTATGAATCAGACTGAGTATGCCGAGATTGACGCAGGCTTGGTTTAAGTAGGTGTTCAACCTGGCTTTGTGGAGAACACATAATCTGTTGGCAGTTCTTCTATTTTGTAGAGTGTCCCAGAGGCCCCACGACAGGGTATTAATTCCGATTTCGGAGTCCGATATTGGAGTTATCGGAATTGCAATATTTATTTGTACTTATTCCGAGTTATCGATATTATTTGGAACAATCCGCAGTTAGTTGAAATTAGTCGGAACAATTTGGAGTTATCAAAATTAATCGGAACAATCCGGAGTTATCGAAATTAGTCGGAACAATCCGGAGTTACCGGAATTAGTCGGAACAATCCGGAGTTACTAGAATTAGTCGGAACAATCCGGAGTTATCAGAATATGTTGGAACAATCCGTAGTTATCGGAATTAGTCGGAATAATCCGGAATTAGTCGGAATAATCTGGAGTTATCGGAACAATCCGGACTTAATGGAGTTAGTCGGAACAATGCGGAGTTATAGGAATTAGTTGGAACAATCCGGAGTTATCAGAATTAGTCGGGACAAGATAGAGTTATCGGAATAGTTTGGAACAATTTGGATTGAATTGTAGAAATTAGCCAAAACAATATGTAGGCCTAGTTGGAATTAGCCAAAACAAATCCAGATTTTTGGATTTAGAACAATAAAAATTAGAAGGAGACCTTTCTCTATAACATTTTTTATATGGCATGAAAATTTCCAACATAAAGTCTTTCCTTAAGAAGGCAATTCGATCTCATTATTATGTTATCTATAGGCCTATTACAAGCTAGTTAAATTGCTATATGTATAGTGACCAGGATTCCAGGGTCTGTGCTGTGGCATATATGGCTGACCTAATGATGAAACTCCCAATGGGGGTAGACGTGTGCCTCTCACAGAACAGTAGTAGAGCAGACTTCAGCTTCATGATCTACATTTTAAACCACACAGAGCACCGACCCTTCTTTGGGGTTTAGTTTGTGCTGGTTGAGGCTAAGCTTTGGCATAACAGGATCTTCAATTCCCGGGGGGCACTCAACACAAATGACCATACGGGTATGCTCCCCCGGAAAGACCCCCTTTTTGGGTTTCGCAGCTCCGAAAGACCCCCTATATTTGACCAAAATAAAGCTCCGAAAGACCCTTGATTTTGATAATTTCAGCTCTAAAAGACCCAAAATTGCTCATTCCTCATGTTTCTTGGTTTTTTCAGGCGATTTTCAACCAGAAAGCCAAGAAAGACCCTGATTTTGACTTTTCGCAGCTCCAAAGACCCCATTTTACTTGTTCACAGCCCGGTTCGCAGCTCCGAAAGACCCCCTTTTATCGGTACGCCGTCAGCTCCCAAAGACCCACCACCTCAAAATTCCGGGGGAGCATACCCACCAATTTTTTTTTTATGAGGCCCCCCCCCTGGGCTTCACTTCAGACTTCAGTGTAGATAGGCCTCAAATAATAAAAGCCTAGGGTTCATGTGGTCTCATACTCAGATTTGCAACTGACTAGGCCCCACTGTATCACAAACGCAGCAGTGTAACAGCTTCTTTAGTTCTTACCATGCAGCTCCATGCTTATTGCTTCTCCATTATCCATGGAAAATTAGTCTTCTTGCCCGTTGATAACTCATTGTTTACACAATATTCAATGATTAGATAGCTTATGGACTTTTAAAAACACTATTAAAGACTGTTAAAACATTATTAAAGACTGTTAATATAATAACTAGTGCACCTTTAATGGCAGTGTACACACACATTCCATTATCATGTACCATGTTAACCTCTGGCCCTAGCTCGCCCTATTTGATCTTTTGTAGTTAAAAGTGGGAAGTTTGAACTGGCTGTGTACTTGCTAGTATTTTATAATAATAGCATGTTAGCCGATTGCCAAGATAGCACGAATGCTTCAATGTGTTTTGGAAAAGAAACCTGGTTGGACTGTATTTTGATTATGGAAGTCAGGTGGCCGGGTTGACACCAGTTCCCAAAATGGGAACACGAAAAGTTTTGCACGAGGCTTGGGCAAGTTGTGGGGGCAGAACCCCACCTTCGATACCATTTACAAACAGGAGTGCCTCTAAATAACTCTTCACGTAGATTGTTCTCTTACTTATCCTCAACAATATTTTATTTGCATAACTCCAGACTACAACATACAGATTTCAGTCACACAATACTCTGGCACCCTACTCCTACAATGCTTCTGTAATAACTCGGCTAGCACCCTCCCTCACCTATCAAACGGATCCAACGAGTAAAAAAAAAGGATTATAAGAACGTTAAAAGCGTTACATATGATTACACATATTAGACGTACGAAAAAGACCTAAGTAATTTAGCACAAAATGAAAATTTGGGCAGCATGGCTCCGCTCAGCGCATGCTTTACGAACACATGCAAGCATGTATTGGGCTATTCAGATAATAAAAGACCCCCCCTTATAGAGGGCAAATGTTTTTTTTTGAAAAAAATCTGGAATTCCAAATTTGTTTTGGAAAAAATATCTGGAATTCCAGACCAAATCTCCGCAAAAAGTATGGAATTCCCGGCACATTCCTCCAAAACCCTATAGAGGGCAAATTATTTTTTTGAAAAAAAGTATGGAATTCCAAATTCGTTTTGGAAAAAATATCTGGAATTCCAGACACAATCTCCACAAAAAGTATGGAATTCCATTTCCATTCCACCAAAACCCTATAGAGGGCAAATTATTTTTTGAAAAAAGTCTGAATTCCAAATTCGTTTTGGAAAAATATCTGGAATTCCAGGCATATTCCACCAGAACCCTATAGAGGGCAAACGTTTTTGGGGAAAAAAGTCTGGAATTCCAAATTCATTTTAACGTAATTTGTTTTAAATTTTATTTTAATATGTTTATTACTTTATTGCACAAGAAACAAATAAACAAACAAAATCGAAAAAGATGTGTTGTGCAAAAAAGGCATTAAGGTTGGACCTTTTTATACATTAGGGAAGTATTATATAGGCCTACAATTTTCATGCGAGATAAACACATTTACAAATAAGAAATAGTTTATGTTCAAATTGACACATTTCCTGAACCAGAAATTTACATAAAACATACTATTTGAAAGTGTCCCCGGAATTGTGTCTATCAACTTTTATAAAACGAGCAGAATTTTTCACTGTTTTATGGAAAATTGTATACACATTGTGTCATTACACCTAGATATTATAAATATTGAATAATTATATTAACAATATAAAACTAAAAGATGTTTAACATGTTTAAACAGATGGCTGATTTTTTTTGGTAAGCGAATGTTTGATTTTGCCACTTGTTGTATTTATTTAGTATTAAACACTACTCTAGTATTTTAATAAAGTAAATAATTTAAATACATTGTACATACAGAAGTCCTATATATTTAAAACTCACATTATTCACTGCTATTATCTTTTCAAAAAACACTATAGAGTGTGTTTAATAATACTAGTATACTCCAACCAGGCCAGAGCGCCTTTAATGGCAGTACACGAATTCTGTAAAAGCCATTAAGCATGTTAGCCTCTTGCCCCTAGCTCGCCCTATTTGACCTTTGTAATATTTAGTGGTAGATTTGAACATAGACTCCGAATACCTCTACTTCCCAGTGTAGGGCTCTGCTATTAATACTGTGACACAGTATATAAACCAAAGTTTATTAAATACTTAGTATACGTATTTATTGAATAAAACATTTTAAATAAACTTGAACATGAATAAAAGTGTCATAACGTTACAAATACTCATATTTTATAAATGAAATAATTAGGCATTAGTAATTAATAATTTACAAATCTACAAAGAACATAGTGATATCATATGATATTATATGGTACACTCAGTGAATGAGAAATGCACGTACTTCTAAAATATTAGACCCAAGCCTAAAAAGAAAGTAGTTGCGTACATCATTATAAAAAATAGTTGTGTACATTAAAAATAACACTTTTAGCAGCACATGAAAGTATGAGTAATGAGATGCTTTTAATGAAAATTGTTAATGTTAATACTTTTAGTGTTGTTGTTGTGTTATGACTGACTTCCTGCAAAGTCCCGTTTTGTTTTGGGGAATCTTGGTATTATGTGCGTAGGCCTATAAGGTGGCCTATAAACTTTACTTATATGCAGACATATTCAAATTAGGATAATGCATTTCAGACTCAATTTTTACGGCGACCAACTAGGCCTACATGTACATGTTTAATATTTATCTCAATAGAATTTTTTAGTATATTTTAAACAGAATGCAGGAAGGATCACTTTATTTGGGCAGTTTTTGAATTACTATGATCATCATCTCTTCAAAAGTAACAAAGTTAAATACCGGCATGAGCTGTCATGATAGTGTTAACATTTAGATATGGAAGACAAAGATAAATGCAATCAGATTATGGAAAAAATCATGTGCATACATGTAGTATTCGTTAGAAAAAAAAAAAAGTTCTAGACCTTCTAAATGGCCTGAATAGCCCCTGAAAATTTGGTTCATTTTCCAACAAACAAACAAAAATAACCGTATAAATATTGTGTAATTGAACTGAAGTTGAGTTTGAGCCTGTAAAAGTTAATGAAGGCCCATACATACGCAGATTTTTTTTTTGGGGGGTGCAGAATTCAAAAAGCGGACTTTCAAATGATAACTGTATATACTTGGGCAGATTTGTGCACCCATATCCCTCTACAAATTGCCCTAGTCTGTGTAAATGTCTTAATCCCCTTTTTTAAATTTGTTCTCCCACATGATCCCACTTCTGGACCGTTTATTGGAAAAATAGCAAAAATTGGACCTTTTTTTTTTGGGGGGTAGGGGGGGGCAGTGGCGTAACTAGGGTTGGTAGCGTCCGCGCGTGGACAAATAAGGCCTACTACTAATTAATTTTGATTACTAGAAGTTGAATATCGGTCTTAAAATGTTCTTCAATTGATTTTGTGCTGAAATGCGCGCGAAGCGCTCGAAAATTTTGAGTCTCATCGCTTGGATGGGCGCAGAATCGATGCTGAATTAGTCAATTTGGCGCTCCCCTAAGGGTGGCACGTTGCCCCCCCCCAGTTACCAGTTACGTCACGGGGGGGGGTGTTGCCGCTTGACCTGACGAAGGCCCAAAGATAAGAATTTAAAACTTAATGCGTGATTTGCACAGCGATGCCTTCAATCAGGGGCGCAGCCTTTTATAATTACTGTGGAGGGGCAAAGCCAAATTTTTGTCCCCAATTGTCCATTTTGACCCATTTTTAGTCATTTTAATGACACTTTACTCTTGCCGTCCACATTTTTCTGTGAAAATTTTCTGTTATTGGGGTTGCCATTGCCACCCTCCCGTGCCAATTGTACTAAATAAAATTGATGGGACGATCTAAAAAATCATGGTACCCGACAATCTACAGCTTTTTAGAAAATAATGGCGGTAAGCGATCTAATTTGTAAAGAATTTAGTGTTTTTACTGGTTCTTCAAGTGGAAATTGAAAATTTGTTGGGTCTAACAATATTAGAAGTATTTAAATTTCAAATCC
This sequence comes from Amphiura filiformis, assembly GCF_039555335.1. Classification (NCBI taxonomy): domain Eukaryota; kingdom Metazoa; phylum Echinodermata; class Ophiuroidea; order Amphilepidida; family Amphiuridae; genus Amphiura; species Amphiura filiformis. Next base: position 136,984 of record NW_027305591.1, read on the forward strand.
TGATTTTTCACTTAAATATTGTCGCATTGTCAAATATTGAAAAAAGTTAATTTAAGACATAATAATCCTTTACCTGGACTTAAATGATTATACTTTACCTGGACTTATCTGACAATAAAAGTTCAATTTTAATATTTGGCCAATATTTTTTCTTTTAATTAGGGCCAAAAACAATCTTTCTGAAAGGTGAAAACCGATGTGAGTTGGGACTGGGGGTTGAAAAATAGATCTTGAGATTTTACACAAATTTTACTAAAAACTAAGCAAATATTAAAATGGCTAAAATTCAGAAAAGTCCATCAACTGAACGTGGTAGGCCTACCTATAGCATTTTGATTTTGTACATACAGGGTGTATCAAAATGATTGGTACCGGGCTATGTGACATTTTCAAAAATATATAAAAAATATAAAATTGCTAATTAATATAGTTTTTGTACTATAAATAGAAAGGGCATATGTTAACTTGTTGATCTATTAATCTGAAGTTGATAGGTTGATGCATGGGAGCTATTGTCATTTAAACGAAGATCGACATAATCATGGTTTGACTTACACAACACAAGTTGAATATGTTCACTGCTTGAACCATTTATTGCAAACATACTCTTCAATTCATAAAATTGCTTTACACATGCTTTTAGAAAGATAGTTCCTGAAGTCCCTGCCTTACGACTCTGGCAGTGTGAGGTGAAGCCCTATCTTGAAAGAACTTAACACCTGGGATGGGTCCATTCTGTAACTGCCCATATCAAATTTTGAAGCATTGCAAGTTATTGCATGTTTGCATGGGATACGCCTTGCCTATAGAAACTGTCTCCTAAATCTTCTCTGCACTTCTCCATAGCTTCGTGTAGACCAGTAATTCTTAACTATGAATGCACACTGAAGTGTCGAATACTGTGGAGCCATTCCAATAACTTTTACCAGGTCTATACTAACCTACGCTGTCTACAGTCTATAGCCATTCTGACACACCATCTACTTAGTAATCTCAATAATACAACTTAAATTACCGCCCTGGATGGTGTTGATACACAAACTTCTTTCACCCCACCTAAATTATTCAAGTCAATAATATTACTCTCAAGCAATAAATATTGATTATAACATTTATATATATTATGAATGAAGAAATAGGCAAAGAAAATATTAAACATTTCCATGATTTTCAACATATCATCCTCACAAGGTATTTGCAGTAAAATAGAGCTTTGAAAATGGTGTGCTACTGATCCAGCTACTAACAATGCTAATTTTACATTTTCCTCCCCCCATCAATTCATGAAAATGTTATTCTCTCAGTCGATGTTGTTCCATCCAGTGCTCTACCCCATTTCTCAGTCTGTCAAAAGGGACACCTTGTGAAATCCCTATTGGTTTGTACAGGGCCTTTCAGTTCAATTTTCTCCATGTAAAAAGCTCCAATTTGCTTAAATTCCTTTTGTAAATATTAGGAATTTATTCCCCTGATATTAGAAATCAAACTGTTTGAATTGTTTTACCAAGAGGTACTAGTTATTTTGTGACATGTTTTGTGATTCCCCCCATTGAGTACAACATAGTTATCCATGTCCAACTTAGTTTCGTCAGCACAGACTGTATTATCATACTGACATTTTTTTTATAGAATACCGGTACTCTACTAGTCTTCACTAAATCACTAGTTGAACTATAAGCAGTCATGAAACACGTAGCAGAAGAGCATCGGAAATTGCTGTAATTATTAATAATTAATTTATATTATTATGTTATCATTATAATGTTATGGTCACCAAAATGACACAGGCCAAAATCACCTGCTTCGGGTTCACGCAACACCAAACACACAAACACACTGTTTATTACTTTTACACTTATGATTATTTATTAATTAGTGCAGTATGGCTATCAATCAATCCTTATACAATATTACAACAATTATGTAAGATTTCTATAAAGATTTCTTTATGCTATGGTTACTTAGCTAAGCCTGGAGATCTTGATTGGCTGGCTTTCTGATGAGATTCTGTTGATGGTCTCAGTTCTTGATCCAAGATCCGGCAATGTCCGCGATCCTATCTATCACAATCTCAGTCCAAAGTCCTGATGACTATACTTTCACTACTCTAGCTACTCTGCTAGTGTTCTCCAAATGGTCTTCTATGTTGACCTTAAGCTCCTCTCTCGGAGATCTCTTGAGCAAGCTTTCTGCTCCACTTGACAGACAGATAACACTCTATGCTAGTCCAGCAAAATATCACAGTTCGGTGATGGAGATACTTCAGTCTGTCACTTCTTTGAGTCGACAAACAATAAAGCACTATTGGCTTTCACTACCGCCTTTGGCGTAAAGAATTCTCTCAACATACACACACACACACACACACACCCCCACACCCCCACACACAAGAACCGCGAACCGAAGTTTGAAGACTTCAATGGTAACTTTGTACCAATGCTGGCTAACATAAGTTTCACATAGTTTCCTCTAACACCTCAAGACTGCTGCCTCCCAATCATTCAACCGCCAGGCTTTTATACTATTTCTTGTGATTCTAGAATAATGTGCATAAATTACAGCATTTAATCATCCAATTCCCAAAATATATGGCATAATTTATCCGTGTTCTATTGCACCTCAATTCCCAAAAAAAGAAGTAGTGCATCACTGTTTCAAAATAGCCCGCCAAAGTCATGCAAATCACCATTGAATTGGTTTGAATGAGGAATAATACGGGAACCAGCGCCTTTTGTTAGAAGTCACACATGAGTGAAGTGGATAACCTCTATTACTCTGTACACATAGTTCTAAAAATAGCACATTACCTCAACACAAACCAATCAGACACTGTACACTGATTTTTGGCACAGTGCCAGCACTTTACTACTGTGGTAATCAAGTAATCATGATCATTACAGTATGATCTAATTGTTGTTGCTAGAACTTTCTCCACATTACTAGATATATGAATTTCTTGATCACTTTAATCATTAACCTTCAAGAATATTCCATGCACAAACAAATGGAGATAAATATCAAAACAAGTGAAAATTAATGCTTGATGACAAAACATATAACTTTTAATGATTATTATGGAATATTTTGGGGTGCACATAACAATAAATAATAAAATAATTCATGTATACAATAACCAAATCTTTGGGTTTGTTTTAATTCTAGTAACACATTTTTAATTATTTTTTGTTCGCACAAAACCCCAATTTTTCCCAATAGGTCAAAGGACAAAGTGTCATAACAATGCAAAAACTGTCCCACAATGCATTGCAAACTTCCAATGCTGATTGGGCTAATTGTAAAATGTACACAATAAATTCCCACTGTAGCACGATAGACACCCATATGATAAAGGCCCGGATCAAGGCCTGACGGTGGGATATTTCTCACTTAGATCCATTCTTCCCATTGGTTGCTTAATTGGCGATATTTAGCTGTTCCATCTCACCCCTCGGACACGAAGGGGACGATGACCTTAGGGTTTTTAATCAATAGGGGAAATCACAAAACATGCCATAATTTATTAAATAAATCGGTACCTCTGGATCAAACAATTAACGTTTGATTTCTTGCAGGGGGATTTCTTATCAGAGAAAGCAAATTGGTATTTTCTGTGAAAATTGACTTGAACTCGAGCTTGAACTGAAAGGCCCTGTACAAACTAATACGCCCAGGGGGGCCACTCATATATAAAAGTTGTAAGCATGCGTGTGAATGCACTTCAGAAAAGCACCCTTAAAAGGACAACCATTGTGTCTTCAAAATGACCCTTAACAAGGATAATGGTTTGTTAACCATACCCTTAACAAGGACAAAGTTACAAGTGGATTAAATCCAACCCTTAGCAAGGATGCATGATCAATTTTGAAGAAAAAAGTAAAAGACATCAACTTTCAAGGTTTCTTATTTCCTTTATAATTATACTCTAATTGGATACTTCCTAACTGGATTTTGTAGGCTTAGGCCTACTCAGTTATCATTATTCAACATAATTATCGCCTGCATTATTAGGGCAGTATATTTTATTATGACGATTGTAGGGGTATAGGAAATGTGATTAGATTTAACTACCCTTAGCACGGACACATGGTGTCAAAAATGACACCCTTATTTGCTATAATCAATGATTTTGAGACCCTTAACACGGGCCCGTGCGGCCTTACAACTTTTTATATGAGTGGCCCCCCCCTGGGCCAATACGCTACTTACATGGTTCGGCCATGCACTATGTGCGGGGATAGCCTCAAACTGGCAGCTTACATGAATGGGAATTAAAGCAGATTCCCCCCTTGTTTTCCCGAATTTCTCCATTCAGTGATTTGCTCATCCGGACGATCGTAAAAAAATCTTAATTCAGATTTTGGTACCTTTGTTAATTGTCATAGATAAAAATGTAAACATAGCCTGCGAGTGGTTCAGCCGAAAGCCATGTATTTAAGACAATAATACATTTGGCACAAATCTGTAATTCTAAATTATAGCGACATGTATTTAAAAGGGGCTTCCACAGCCTTCCAGCAATGCCGTTTTCTTCATTTTTGCCAAATTTGTCATTTCAAAATACCACATGATAGGGGGCTGGCATTTTTCTTCGGAAGGGGGGGTCCCAAATATGTCGGTGACCAGAGTCAATTTTTATGACCCCCTATCGCGGGCAAATTTTTTATGACCCCCCTATCGCGGGTCAAATTTTTTATGACCCCACCTTCCAACTACACAGACTCAAGAAAAATTATTTGTTGCTGGAACTATGACACGGAGAAAGTGTGCGGAGCGTGTTAAAATTGTTATCATAGATTGTACGCACATTTTGATTACAAAGTTATAGAATGCGCGCGAAAATTTTGAGTCACCAGCCCTTAATAATTCTATACCCCCCCTATTTTGGGTGTTAAAAAATTATAACCCCCTATTTTTGCTGAAAAGTCTATGCCCCTGTATTTTTGGGAGCCCCCCCGTTCCAAAGAAAATGCCAGCCCCTAATTTGAATGACTTATCCTTGACTTTTAAGCAATTTATAAATCATTTTCATTTTTTTACACTTACGCTGGGATCACTGAATGGGTCTTGAACAAGATTTCCCCCTCCTGGTTCAACAAAAAAAAATTGTGTTCCCCCTCAAGATCCCCAACAAATGTTGGGTACCTCCTCAAAATGCCCATCCCCCTGTCGTATTTAATAACGATCGCTCCCTATAAGTAGGTATGAGAGGCAAACCTTAGTTAACACATTTGTTTGCTTGTCATTGCAAAATTCAAGACTGATCTGAAAACCGCACGGGCTAAATATTAATTGTCGGGAGATGGTGTAAATTAATTGTTTGACCGAATGTGCTTTCCATTAGTTTACATTATGGCGCTCATAATATAGTGAATTAGCCTAAAATGGCCGACATTATTCTGAAATATTGTCAAATTTATTGAGGTTTGATGCGATATTATCTGAACCTAAATATGAGTAAGTGTTCGTCAAAACTGAAATACACTTGCAATCTAAGTTTTGAAAGTGGGAGGAGCTTTGAAAATATGGCTTTTCAAAGTGGTACGCACTCAGAAAGTTTGAATAGTCCCCTGGGCCAAATGTTATAAACTTACTGTACATTTAAACCCTCTGAGTACGTGCCACTTTTAAGAATCTTATTTTTAAGCTCCTCCCTGTTCAAAAATTGATACATTACAAATATATTTCAGCTGTAATGAATGCCAATTGCTGACGAAGTTTAAGAAATATCACCTCAAACCCCTATACATTTTTTGAAAGTGGGAGGAGCTTTGAAAATATGGCTCTTCAAAGTGGTACGCACTCAGAAAGTTTGAATAGTCCCCTGGGGCCAAATGTTATAAACTTACTGTACATTTAAACCCTCTGAGTACGTGCCACTTTTAAGAATACTATTTTTAAGCTCCTCCCCTGTTCAAAAAATTGATACATTACAAATATATTTCAGCTGCAATGAATGCCAATTGCTGACGAAGTTTAAGAAATATCACCTTCTTCTTCTTCTTGCGTATGTCAGGAAGAAACAAGATATAAAAGCCAAAACAATAAATTTCATTAAATTTCAAGCCCAGTACGCATCAACCAGTCCCTGGTGGCTTCGTCGACTTCAATCAGGCCGGAGATACCATTCGGTGGTCTATGGAGATGACAGGATGAGATGATGTGGTCGGCTGTTTGTTCCTCACTACCACACTCGCATGCTGGGCTTTCCTTTAAGCCCCATTGGAACAGGTTGGCATTGAAGCGTCCAACTCCACTTCTCAGGCGGTTTAATTTTGTCCAAGCAGACCTGGGTAGGTTGAAGCCTGGGATGGTGTCTGTTGAGTCTGTGACAAAGCGCTGGAGTGGTGAGGAAGTCTGAAGCCATTGGTCTTTCCATGTCTTAGCTGTCCAGTCCTTGGCTGTCTGGTTAGGCTGTGTTGTCTTCATCAAGTCTATTGCTTGTTGAGCAAACGGCTTCCTAGATACCAATCTCCTGCTTTCACCCTTACTGTTCCTAGCTCTTGACAGGGTGTCGTGAAGGAGGTGTCCTGGTTCTTCAGACCGGAGTGCTATAGCTACGGAGGCTGCTTTCCTTCTGATGTCTGGCGGAGGGATTCCTGCTAGAACCGGAAGCTGTTCAGTTGGAGTTGGTCGCAGACATCCTGACACAGTACGCATAGCTTCATTTAGACCTGTGTCTACCTGGTGAGTGTGGTAGCTCCTGCTCCAGACTGGTGCACAGTATTCTGCTGGTGCGTATACCAAGGCCAGGGTTGATGTTCTGAGGGTCTTGGCGCTTGCTCCCCAGCTGGTGCCGGCTAGGTGACGAATCAATGCGCATCTTGCTGTGACCTTGTCCCTTAGATTAACCAAGTGCTGCCGGTAGGTGAGGGCTCTGTCCAGTTTCACTCCTAGGTACGTGGGGGCAAGCCTCGAAGTTCAGTCGCTTTGACTTGATGGTTACATTGAGTTCTCGGTTGGCTTCCCTGTTGTTCAGATGGAAGGCAGAGGAGACAGTCTTGGCAACACTCAGCTTGAGCCGCCATTGGTAGAGGTAAGTATCTAGGGTGTCCATGTCTAGGCTGAGCGCTCTCTCAATTGTGTCCCAAGAGTTGCCCGACTTCAGGATTGCCAGGTCATCTGCGTATCCATACTTCTTAGCAATGGTATTGGGCAGGTCATGGATGTAAATGTTGAATAAGAGAGGTGCTAGGACGGAGCCCTGTGGCACACCGTTCCTCAGACTGCGTGGTCTGCTAGCTTGGCCGTCACTGGTCTTAAGAATGAAGTTGCGGTTCGAGATTAGCTGCACGCGCGATGAAGGACACCATCCGTCTGTCTGGTATGAGCTTGAGGAGTTTGCATATCAGGCCTCTATGCCACACGGTGTCGTATGCTGCTGTCAGATCTACAAATACAGCACCAGCCTTCTGAAATATCACCTCAAACCCCTATAAATTTGATAATAACAGCACAATGTTGCATAAAATCCGAAATTGTATCCCTCACAAAACTCAAATTCGCTACATTAAGAGCACCATAATGTAAACTTATGGAAAGGACATTTTCTATCAAACAACTATTTTAAACCGTCTCCCGACACACCCCAATTAATATTTAGCCCGTGCGGTTTATGCAGACCCCTTTGCGAAAAAATATTCCATAATAAATGTCAAGTCTGTACTACTTTTGTCAAAAATCTATGAAAAGGGCGTTAAACAGGGGGCAGAAATTAGTCATATGAATTGCCCATAACTTGTCGGTTGATGATATTTGCAGGGGTATGACAAATTAAAACAAATGCAGTACAAATTATTTCAATTGCTGTGCGAATTAAAATCAATGATTGAGAAATAAAGTGACGAGGTATTTTACACATGACAAACTTCAGTGATAAACTTATTCGAATATTAATAGTTATAATAGGACGTGCAACATTTCTTTGACGAACTTCAGTGTGATGGCAAGGTAAAAATGTTTAATTTAATGTAGATATTCATTTTGTGCATAAAGGAGTATATCTTGGATGATAGTGCCCGGGGTCTCTCCCTAAGAAATGGTGTACGGGGTTTTGAGGTGCATTTTCATCATTTTGGTATGCCAATGGGGTGGTTTTGAAGTTGTTTTGAATATATTAATGACCCTTATTCTGTGACGGTATTGAGATGGGCTGTTGTAAGATTTAAAAAAAAAAAAACTATTCGAGAATTTAAAAAAATATATCATCGAGAAATTAAAAACAAAAACCTCATCGATATACAAATAGGATATTGTCCTCTTTGGCGTGCCATAGTGGACAAAACCTAACAAAATCAAGGAAAAAAACACCTAATCGATAATTTTGCGAAGGTTGCGAAGGGGATTAATTTATTTATTTATATTTATTAGTTTATTTAGTTAGTTAGGCTGTGCAATAATTATGATATGCAGAGGCGACTAATATATTTATCTATTTATATATTAATCTAATTATGCCTCCTGTATATTTATTTATTTATTTATGTAGGGGCTGTGCAAAATTATGAGTCACGGGGAGGGGAAATATGGGACGGAGGAAAGAAATTGTTGGTCAGGCAAATGTTTATTTGATTATTGCACACCCCCCCACCATGTACAAACATAACTAATTTTTATTTATTTGTTTATTTATTTATTTATTTATTTATTTATTTATTTATTTATTTATTTATTTATTTATTTATTTATTTATTTATTTATTTATTTATTAATTATTTATTTATTTATTTATTTATTTTTTTTTTACTTCTTATTTCGGCTTCACAACCATCACCCCACCCCCTCCCCATTTTATTTTCCCCAGAGCTCATAACTATTTATTTGTACACCCACCCCACCACCCCCCACCCCACCCCCACCCCGTATAAAATTAATATTTCATAAATATTATTTGTTCCCCGTTTCGCCTGGACAAAATCCACCCCCCTTTACACTCAAATTAATTATCTATGTTGCACAGTACCCTTTTAAACTTTATAAGCCGTTTGAACCAAACTGACCCATATTGACTTATACAATAATTACAATATAATACCACGACAATTAAGCAGTATACAGACTTTTATTGTACGTACAATATTGTATGTACAATATGTACGTTATTTAATCTATTGCCATTCTATTTCCAGTAATGTTTAAGTTCTAACGAATGTTTGATGACGTAAAATCGATAATATATTTCTGCTAGATATTGTATGTAACATATTATCGATTTTTCGTCATCAAACATTCGTTAGAACTTAAACATTACTGGAAATAGAATGGCAATAGATTAAATAACGTACATAGTGTACATACAATATTGTACGTACAATACTCGAGTCTGAAGCGCGCTTTATGCCACACTGCCATAATAAACCATGCATCGCATACTAGTATATCGCATACGTGAAATGTAAGTCAAAATGTCATATAACGCGTGAACGTGATGTATATTATACATCTTCCTCAACATCTTCCAGCCGGGATGATTAGATCATGTACAGTCATGCACGTGCTTAAGGGCATATACCCCTATTTAGTGTGTTACGAGTCGTACTGACTCAAGGCCAAAATCACCTTTTACCCAAATTCACACGAATACACAACACATATACACTGTTTGATTAAGCTAATAAAATCTAAGTCTTTAATTGAAAGTAAAATATGATTGGTACCTATAACAACAATTGCATATATACAATATAATCACACAATCACAGTTTTAATTAATCAGTACTTAACCAGCAGTTTTCTTGTTGGTGATCACAGAGTTCTTGCAATGTTCTGGACGGCTGTTGTATATATCCTTATATACTTGTCCTGCGAAAATCAGCAAAAGTCCATTGTACACTTGCATTTATATCCTCGCGTATAAAAATCCTCACACGAAAATGGTGCTTTCTCCCAAACACTAAACTCCTTGCGTCGTTCTCCAAACACGTTTAAAACTACTTGCGCAGTTCTCCAAATCGCTTTACTCCTTGCGCAGTTCTCCTACTTGACAGACTTTAGAAGCTTTGAATCAGATATCAGCATGACGACGAAGATCACAATAAATCCCTCCTTTTGTGATGTTTTCACACTATCTTCTCCGTTCAGCGGCTAAATACTTAAATATAGCACCTTCGCTATAATTCCAATGCTGGTTTAATATTCAACTTTATGAATATTTTGCTGCACCATACACACAGCTCACTGCTTTGTAATAATCAAATGCAACCAAAACCCACATCTATAGTCAACTACCTCATTTACTTCTTCACAACAGGTCGTGCAATCTGGGAAAATCCCAAGAATAATTATACACATTAACCTTTCACATTACATCACTTCCTGGGGGATTTTCCTTATGATGCAATACAGAGAATGTTCTGGAAAAGAAGAAGGGTTTTCCCCAAACAATCTAAATTTAGATATGATTCAATTTGTTTTGATCACTTGTAAAGGAAATCTACCAAAAAAACGTTGACAACGTAAAGAAATCAGCAAGTTTAAAAAAACCCACCTCGGCTCACTTTTGAAACTTGGTCCCATTTGTAAAAGATACTGATTTAAACTTTATCATATTTATATAAATTGAAAACATTTCCAGAAGTGTTATGTATCTTTAATGTGCAAATGCGATATTAATTTGTAAGCTTTCTAAACCGACCTGAAAGGTTATTATCTCGTTCTTGCATGGTAAACCAATATAACCAATATCCTATTGTGTTTTGTTTTATAATAATCATGATTAATGATTGAATTAAACGAATAACAAGTAGGCTTGTAATCTTGTTGGAAACGCTGTATTCTGTTGAAATAAAATAAAAACACTGATTTGCTGTTGGTGTTCAAAATGGGACCAAGTTTCAAAAAGTGAGCCAAGGTGGGTTTTTTTTAACTTGTTGATTTCTTTACGTTGTCAACGTTTTTTGGTAGATTTCTTTTCTTTTTATGAATGTAGCCAATCAGCTCCAAGCTTGGAAAGTCATCAGGTTACGAAGTGCTCCATAAAACGAATAAAACGAAAAATAGATGTTTGAGATTGCTATTCTTGATTCATCATGTTCATGACAATAAAAAAATTATCAGTCGTTTATTTTTAAAACTTGCTCGTCACGCGTGACTATAATGTTAATATACATTTTAATACACTTTAATTATTCAAGGCAACGTAAATATGTAAAGAAAATGTAAATATGAACAACACACACCCAATGTTGACAATGCCAGAGAGACACAGAGAGTAAGTCCGATTTAGGCCTACTTCAAGTCGGAACTGGTAAATGCGCATAAGCGTCTAAATGCCCCGACTAGGCAAGATAATCGTGTTTTAATGTTTGTGGTTCTTTGTAGCCCTGCGGGGCAATTTACTTGGCTATCCGAATTTCGCAGTTTGTGGTTCTTTATAGCCCTGCGGGCAATCTAGTTGGATATCAATATTGAGCGGCAGTTGATGTTGATCTTTCGCGGTTTGTGGTCTTAATTTGTTGGATATCCATATTTCACGGCTTGTGGTTCTTTATAATCGATCGCAATCTAGTTGGATATCCAAATTTCGCGGTTTGTGGTTATTTGCAGCCCTGCGGGGCAATCTAGTTGGATATCCCTATTAAGCGGTGGTTATCGGCGATCTTTTGTGGTTTGTGGTTTTAATTTACCTCATGAAGCCCTGTCCTCTATCGGGAGCTAATTTACAGTTTAAGCTTGTTGGATATCCATATTTCGTGGTTTGTGGTTCTTTGAAGCCCTGTGGGGCAATAGTTGCATATCCAAATTTCGCGGTTTGTGGTTATTTATAGCCCTGCGGGGCAATCTAGTTGGATATCAATATTGAGCGGCAGTTGTTGGCGATCTTTCGCGGTTTGTGGTCTTAATTTGTTGGATATCCATATTTCGCGGTTTGTGGCTCTTTATAATCGATAGGCCTACGGGCAATCTGGTTGGATATCCAAATTTCGCGGTTTGTGGTTCTTTGTTTGCCCTGCAATCTCTAGTTGGATATCCCTATTAAAAGGCAGTTGTCGGCGATCTTTCGCGGTTTGTGATTTGAATTCCCCTTATCAATAGTCGGGCTCTCATTTCGCGGATGGGAAATAGTGTTCACTTTATGTTTGATAAGGTTTCTAGACTGAAATTTTGCGTAGAACACGCTCCCGTAGTCCACTTTAATTAAAAATATGCCCAAAGTGCTTTTTTCCGGGGGTGCCCCTACAATGGGGTCAAAATTACTAAAAATGTATTCTAAGGCCAATTTTGGTAATTTTGGTGTCTAAATATATATTTATGGACATGAGAAAGTCATTTAGATGATTTACGAAATCCAAAATGGCTTCCTTATGTTCCAAAATTCAAAATGGTGGCCAAAATGGTAAATTTTAGCCAAACTTATTTGAACGGCTTTATCAGGCCGATGGTGGTCATTGGAGTGTTTATGAATATGTCTGTGGACATGAAAAAGTTATTTACATAGTTTATCAAAATCCAAAATGGCTGCCGTATACAAAAACATTCAAAATGGCCGCCAAAATGCCGAAAATTATTCTAACTTATTTGAACGGCGCTCTCGGGCCGATGGTCGTGATTTGGGTGTAGGTATATGTTTGCGGACATGAAACAGTCATTTATATTGTTTATAAAAATCCAAAATGGCTGCCCTATGCCCAAAAATTCAAAATGGCGGTCAAAATGTCGAATATTAGTCTATATCATTTGAACGGCATTCTCAGGCCGATGGTGGGGATTTTGGTGTCCAGTTATATGTTTGTGGACATGACAAAGTCATTCAGCTAGTTTACAAAATTTTAAAAAAGTTGCCCTATGATCCAAAATTCAAAATGGCAGCTAAAATAGTGCATATTCTTAGACCGATGGTAGCGATATTGGTGTCTAGGTATATGTTTGTGACATATAGGCCCCTATAGTGTACATGACCAAGTCATTTAGATAGTTGATGAAATCTAGAGTGGCTGCCCTATGCTAAAAAAATCAAGTGGTGGTCAAAATTGTAAATTTTATGTTGATTTTATCTAATTATCATAGACACCCCAGCTCTTGGGACTTAATTTTTGTTTTAAATCTAAGGTCGCCGTGTCACAATATAATCACTTATAAGTTGAACATAGATGCCCAAAATAGTCAAAATGGTGTCATTAACCAAATGTTTATACTAACTAACACTAAAAGGATCACATTTGATGTCCATTGATCTATTAAGATTTAAAAATGTAGTCCAAAGACGATTGAAAATGTTGTATATGCCGTAAAATGTAAACTATTTCTATCTCTAAACCTGGGCATTTGAAGACCTTGGCGGCCATAATATGAAACATCATCATTATAACGCAATAAGTAAAGTGATAAACCCTAGAACTAAGTAGGGGGTTGTACCACCCCAAAGGTTTTTCATCCGCCATTTAAAAAAAACCACGCGTATTTACGTCCAAACGACTTACGCTAATCGTAGATCCATCCATTGAGCTCATTTTGTGATAAAATGTTTGCCCAAGCACCTTACCCGGGGTAGGACCGACCATCAAAGATGGCCATGGGGAGGCCATCATGATTTTCATTTCACTCTTGTAAAATTATTCCAAGATTATTGACTTTTTACTTGTTAGTTATGTTGAAATAGCCATTTCCTTTTATATTTATGAGACAATTCGGTGAAAATCGCATGTTCGTAGATTTTTTTGGCCGAAAATCGATTTTGCCTATACTTTTGTAGATTTCCCAATTTTACAAGGGTGTGCTCACATTATGACGTCATAGCGATATTATGTGGGGAATGCGGACTTTTTTTGGAATCACTGGAGAGAGAGGAGACCTATATACTATGGTTCCAAATATAACGGCATATGACGTTTGTAATTGAAAATTAGTGGGGTGGTGGTTGGAACATCCCACCCCTTTGTAGTCCTTGTTACAAAATATGGATCAGTAGTTCTAGGGTTAAACTTACACACGTTTCCACTTTTGATCTGTTATGAGTGAAATTAATGTACTAAAAGTGGAAAGTATTGTTTATCATCTATCCTTGCTCAATGGACACTCGCCTTCATCAGAAGGATATCAGGTCTTGGTCAATATTATTACCAAACTAGCGAATGTGATGGCTTTCTAACAAATCCAGCTTTCGCAGTTACCTACTGACTCCAAGGAACAGTCGCTATACCATCATGGTGATAAGCGGCATGAGGAAGAAACGCCTAAAAGTTCACTCCCTCGCAAAGGCTCCTTCGCCGAATTGTCTCCTAAATATAAAAGAAAAAGACTATTTCAACGTAACTAACAAAAAAGTCAATATATCTTGGAATAATTTTACAAGAGTGAAATGAAAATCATCGACTTTTACTGTAGAAACCTATGTTGGGCCTCACCCCCCCATGGTCAATCATCTTTGATGGTCGGTCCTACCCCGGGTAAGATGCTAGGGTAAAAATTGTATCACTTAAAAGAGCGTACAGGATGGATCTACGATTAATTTAAGTCGTTTGGGCGTAAAATACGCGTGTTTTTTTTATGGCGGATTGAAAACCCCTACGTAGTTCTAGGGTTAATCACTTTCCTTAATTGCGTTATAATGATTATTATGTTTCATATTATGGCCGCCAAGATCTTGAAATACCCCGGTTTAAAGATAGAAGTCGTTTACCTTTTACAGGATATACAGTTGGCCACCTTTTAAATCATGATAAATCAATGGACATCAAATGTGATTATTTGGTTAATGCGCCATTTTGAATAATTTGGGCATCTATGTACCAATTACAAGTGATTATATTGTGACACGGCGACCTTAGATATAAAACAAAAATTAAGTCCCAAGAGCTGGGGTGTCTATATGATAATTATGTAAAATCAATATAAAATGTGCAATTTTGACTTGAATTTTTTTAGCATAGGGTTCAGCCATTTAAGATTTCATCATCTAAATGACTTGGTCATGTACACTATAGGGGCTATTATGTCACAAACATATACCTAGACACCAATATCAGTACCATCGGCCTAAGAATATCTTTCAAGTAATTTTTACTAAAATTCACTATTTTAGCCGCCATTTTGAATTTTCGACCATTGGGCAACTTTTTTGGATTTTGTAAACTAGCTGAATGACTTTGTCATGTCCCCAAACATATAACTGGACACCAAAATCACCACCATCGGCCTGAAAATGCCCAAGAGCTGGGGTGTCTATATGATAATTATGTAAAATAAATATATAATGTGCAATTTTGACCACCACTTGAATTTATTAGCATAGGGCAGCCATTTAAGATTTCACCATCTAAATGACTTGGTCATGTACACTATAGGGGCCTATATGTCACAAACATATACCTAGACACCAATATCGGTCATGTCTCCAAACATATAACTGGACACCAAAATCACCACCATCGGCCCGAGAATGCCGTTCAAATGATATAGACTAATATTCGACATTTTGACCGCCATTTTGAATTTTTTGGGCATAGGGCAGCCATTTTGGAGTTCTATAAACAATATAAATGACTGTTTCATGTCCGCAAACATATACCTACACCCAAATCACGACCATCGCCCTGATAGCGCCTTTGGCGGCCATTTAGATTTTTTTTTTGTAAAAAGCAGCAATTTTGGATTTTGATAAACTATGTAAATAACTTTATCATGTCCACGGACATATTCATAGACACCCAAATCACCACCATCGGCCTGAAAAAGCCGTTCAAATAAGTTTGGCTAAAATTCACCATTTTGGCCGCCATTTTGAATTTTGGAACATAGGGAAGCCATTTTGGATTTCGTAAACGGTCTAAATGACTTTCTCATGTCCATAAACATATATTTAGACACCAAAATTACCACCATTGGCCTTAGAATATATTTTTAGTAATTTTGACCCCCATTGTAGGGGCACCCCCGGAAAAAAGCACTTTGGGCACATTTTTAATTAAAGTGGACTACGGGAGCGTGTTCTACGCAAAATTTCAGTCTAGAAACCTTATCAAACATAAAGTGAACACTATTTCCCATCCGCGCGTGAATGAGAGCCCGACTACAAGCCCTGTCCTCTATCGGGAGCTAATTTATAATTTAAGCATACTGCAGTTACTGTCCGTTTTCCTATACACAATACACAGTGCTCTTTCCCATTGACGCGTGACCTCTACAAATAGCCCTACGTTAAAAGTATGGGGATATGACTAGTTAACGTCGCTGTGTGAAAATAACCGGCCAATATTAAAAGTACTCTTCTAAAGTTCTAGAAAATATAGTTTTTAACATGTCCTAAATTTTAGCTAATTTAGATGTTTGGAAATATTCGTACTTTGGTGTTTTAGTTAATGTTATAGGTAATAGTACATTGCCTAGTTAACGTCGCTGTGTGAAAAATAACCGGCCAATATTAAAAGTTTTGTGTTTTAGGAAGGATATGTAAACGACAGATAACACCAAAAATATGAAGAAATTATTTCCAAACCGTGTTGAGTCAACAATCATTATGTTGCTCATTTTCAAGAATGCTGGTTTACAAAAATCAGGCAATTGTCTCATTTCGTGAACAAAGGTACACATTCCATTGTTTCCTTTCGTTTCCTTTATAATCGGTTACCCAACTGAAGCTATAATACCAGCTTTATTGCGATATCGCACATGAAAACAGACACTTGTGCACAACCAGAGAAGATCCGATTTAATCAGTTGGGCTATTATTTATTTATTTATTTATTTATTAACCATATTTAAACAGGGTAACCTACTCAACAAATATTACAATGTTGATTTTCAGTAGGGCCCTGAGACAAACATATAAAAGCATTAAATACACGTAGATTATACATTATTAAAAACCATAAAAATTGAGCTTACATAAATATTACACAGCATTAAAATACCTTATATAAATATTATACAGCATGAAAACCAAGTTTTTGTAATTAAAAATAATTCAAAGAGCTACACGAAGTATTTAAAAACATATGACATGTATGAGCTGCAGAATTAGTTGTGCTACAATTTCAGGTCTTCTTTGAGTTTCTTTTTGAATTGCATTAGTGAGTTGACTTGACGAATATCTTTCGAAATAACATTCCATAATACGCTACCTTTGTATTGGAAAGAGCTTTTACCATAATTTGTATTGCACTTTGGAACATATAGATCGCCATTTACACTACCTCTAGTGTTAACAGAATGAATGATATTAACTGGACGAAACAGATCATTGAGGTAGGAGGGTGCAATTTCATTTTTAACTTTAAACATCATACATCCAGTTAAGAAAATAATACGGTCTCTTATATTCATGAAGCCTAAAGTACGTAACATGTCGTTTATATGAGTTCTGTATGGTACACTTAGTATAATTCGCATTGCCGTGTTTTGGAGTTTTTGAAGTTTATTTAAGTTTATTACACTGCAGCTACTCCAAATAGTAATTGCATACTCAAAATGTGGTAAAACCATAGTGTTGTATATAGTAATCAGTGAACTTCTCGGGACAAACGGCTTAACTCTTCTCATGACTGCAAGACTTGTACACACTTTACGACAAATATTGTTGATCTGCTCTTTCCATTTCAAGTTAACATCAATTTGAACACCAAGATATTTAAAACATGTGACATTTTCAATCTCAACATTATTCATATACACTTTAACATGATTAATTTTACTAGTTTTAACAGGTGTACCAAGTAACATAACTTTTGTTTTCTTCACATTTGCTTTCATAAGATTATTATCAAACCATTTACAGAGTGTATTAAGATCTTCATTTAGGTTATTCTCTATTTCCTTAACATCTTTACTACAAACATAAATCAAGGTATCGTCGGCATACATGTCAACAACTGAATGTTTTAGATCATTTGGCATGTCGTTATTTCGCTATTTCAATGAGTGTTATCTTGGTTTAATAGCTTTTAATGGGGTTAAGTCCTGCAAAGGTCGAGATGAATTCTACTGTAGACATGACTGCATCATGGCTTGTTGGATATATCCATATTTCGTGGTGTGTGATTCTTTGTAGCCCTGCGGGGCAACCTAGTTGGATATCCAAATTTCGCGATTTGTGGTTCTTTATAGCCCTGTGGGGAAATCTAGTTGGATATCAATATTTAGCGGCAGTTGTTGGCGATCTTTCGCGGTTTGTGATTTTAATTTATGACAATTTATAATATTTATTCCAAATATAATTTCAGTTTGAGCTGTGAACAGAGCCACTGATAATATTTTGTTTGATGAAAAAAAATAATATTACCATAGCAATGGGTGTTCAAAATGGTGTTATTCTTGATTTATGACAATAAATTGGTTAATAAAACATTGAAAAAAAAAGTGGTGGGACGTTTCGAACTTGAGCAAAAACTCATAAATGGATTAGAAGTCCATGGCCTTAACCGCTTCGCCACGGTGACGTCTCGATATAACGACGTGTAAAAGTGGAGTATTTATTAATATGAATGTATGCTGTGGTCCGGAAAGAATAAAAGAATTGTGAAAAACTTGATTTTTTGGCGAATGGGATCCAGAATTTGTATGGAGGGTATCCAGGAAAATGTATATTTGGAAGTGAATCTCAAAAAGTAGTGCGACAGTGACAGCCATGTATGGCTGTAGCAGTGTCGACAGATTCTGGATATCAGTATGATTTGCCACTAATTTTGGCTATAAAATACTGCGTGAAATGAAGCAAGAATGTTTGTTTATTATCAAACAATCGGATTGACTGTAAGATTGGTGTAACTTTTTGCATTAATGAGTTATTAAAATATTACACTTTGGACAGTAAATAAGATTTAGCATGGTTTTAGGTATATTTTGTACCCAGCGAAAAATATCATAGAACAATAGCGTTTTGTTTCGTGTAAATATAGTCCCGCGGTGCATCTGTTTATTCTGGTTTTTTTTAAACTTGCTGGTCATGCTACCGCATCACTCTAATCCCCTAACATATGTCATAACACACAAACTCTATGATTACTTCCAAGGTGTTTCCCCTTGTGTCATTTCAGCTTGTAAACAAAGATAAAATAATTAAATTAAATTAAATTAAATTACTCAGGGCACATCACAAGTGTGATACCTTCATGAGAATAAACCCCCGTTTTGTCGTATTAGTGGGCAGTACACGCGTGAATACATGCCGTGCTGTCATGACAAAGTAATATTTTGCGGAAAAAAATGTGTACAGAGTGTCCCAGAAAAAATTACCGAGTGAATATAATTGAACATAAGTCAAGAAATAGACATCAGAATCAAAATATTAAAATGTAGCGCATAGCCTATTTTATTGTGCATCACATACGAAAATTTTATTTGATTCAGTTGACTGGTTGCGAAGAAATTAACGATTACATAAAGTGCGCATCAATGCAGTTCATTCCAAGTTTGATCAACAGGCGCTTTTTTCATACTCGCTCACCGCTTCCTAAAGTTTGTGTATCTCATTAAAGTTAGTCCACGTTATCTATTGTATAATCCGACAGTATTATGTTATTCATGCTTTCACCGAAGATGAACAGTTTGTCCCAGAAAACTTTGATTTCTTCAAATAGAAGCTTTCCAACTTTAATTCTTTAGGTTGTGCAAATATGTTATATTTTACCTTTCCCAAGAACATTTGAGTCAAAAATTACAATAATCAAGTGCTTACAGCTTTACGTGTGATTTTTAATACCATTCAACATTAATGTTGAAGTTTTAAAAGATTTAAACTTTGCATTACAATTTCTTAATTGACAAAAGATATGTATAAATACCGAGCATCATCTTACATGCAAGCTTTCACTTTCAATATCGTGCAGGTTTTCAAATTTCAACACAACCTAATTCAATGTTTTGCAAGAAACAGATTGTTTAAAAAGAACAAAAAGGATTTCACAGAACAAAATATGAAGCCCATTGACAGTTAATCACTAGTTCGCATTGTGTTGAATGATCTTTCTTTCAACGCATTATTTTAACGCATGCGTTATGTAATAGCTCATTTCTTTGCAATCAGTCAACCGGTTCCAATAAATTTGGCGTATAAGATACAGAATAAGATGGACTACACGCTGATGTTTAGATGTTTGGATTCTGATGTATATTTCTCGACTTACGTTCAAATTCATTCACCCGGTAATTTTTTCTGGGACACCCTGTATCTACGCCTTCTTTCTACTCGTAACTAACGTAAACAAAACGGAGACTTTGTTTACATCATCGGGCGTCACAACCCAAAATCATTGACGGACGATGACATCATTTTTATTTACAGCATATATTAGCATAGATGAATTATAAATTTTGATCCTGCTGACCTAGGTCACCGAAGACCGATTCCGTAGTCCGAGTAGTTTGCACACAGACTTCTATTATCGTATTTTGTAGTGAAAAAGAAGGAAAGATGAGGCCCGAATACAACTCACATGTTGCAATTCAATTGTTGATGCAATGATGTGACGGTCAACAGTTTCCGGGGTCAAATTATTTATAATATTCAATATTAACATTTTATACTGTCCTGTCAAGACCAGCCCACAAATTCACCGTTCAGTGAGATCAGGTAGTTGCTATTTGCTATAGGTTTAGAATCATGGCTTATGGCTTAGGTAACAGGTTAGGGTCAGGTTATGGTTAGGGTTAGGACGGGGGTAAGTTGTTTTAAGTTTTGGATTTTCGGACAAACGGACCTATCGACCTGTAACCGGGGGGGGAGGTAATAAGTAAATAACATATAAATAAATTAACTAATAATTTTTGCTGCATTTACGAAATCTGTCTTGAATAAATAAATTAATAAATAAATAAATAAATAAATAAATAAATAAATAAATAAATAAAAACATTAAGTAATTAATTAATTAATTATCCAGGATCAATCAATCAAAGTGCAATTTTACCCCTTTTGACCCCAAAACACCCCTCCTCCATGTTTAAGCCAAGTCTGATTTCAATCCTATATGCACATACTGCTAAAGCCCTTTTGGCATTATTCTGATGATCAAAGCACTTTATATGTAGCAAATATTGAATGAACTAATTAATAATATGACTTCATAAATAATGATAATAATAATAATAATAATAATAATAATAATAATAATAATAATAATAATAATAATAATAATAATAATAATAATAAATAATAAATAAATAAATAAATAAATAAACCAGGGTCGACATGTGACTCATTCCCTTGATCATGTCACATATCAATGCCTTGGTCTTGGTCACAGTCTCTAGTCCCTTCTTCCATATACAAACTGCAAAGGAGGCCAAACTTGACTCAACTCTGTTACGAGTCGTACTGACTCAAGGCCAAAGTCACCTTTTACTCAAATGCACACGAAAGCACAACACAAATACACTGTTTGATTAAACTGACAAAATCTAAGTAATTGTAAAATATGATTGGTGCAATAATGACAACAAATGCACATACAAAATAATCACACAATCTGGACGACTGATGTATTATCCTTATTCACGTGTCTTGAAAAACTCAGCGAGGTCCATTGTACACTTGCATTTATATATCCTTGCGTATTAAAATCCTCACACAAAAATGCTACTGCTTTCTCCAAGCTCTTACCCCCTTGCGCTGTTTTCTACAAACATTTATCTCCTCGCGCTGCTTTCACCAAAAATGGTGCTTCTTTCACCAATCACTCTTTCTCCAGGAAACAGGCTTCTTTCTGCACTGTTTCACTGAATTTGACAGATGTGTTGTTTTATAAACCAGTCTACAGCAAGTCGACAGAAGAACTTTATCCTTTGATGAGGAGGAGCACATTTGTATACTCAAAAATCTCTTTCGTGGCTGTATTAAAAATAGCACATTATTGGCTATGCAAACTGGTTAAAATGTACACCCATTTGAAACAGAATGACGATCAACACACACATGTAGAGTCTACAATCTCTCATGATATTCTGATTGAGTTTAATGGGATTTGCCATAAAACATGTCATAACACAAAAACTCTTGCATGATTACTTCCAAGGTGTTTCCCCTTGTCTCATATTTCTTATGACATAGCTTCAAGTTGCAAACAAAGATAAATAATTTAAAAATTAAATTACTCAGGGCACATCACATCCTACCAGTTAAGAAAATTTGAATGAAATGATAACTTTCTTAAATATTTTGTTCTTTTACATTAACTTCAACATATTATGAACTTTGAGTGTTGAACTCTACATACACAGTGACTACTTATCACACAAGTTCCTTTTTAAAGGAATTTTTTGTTTGTCAGTTGTATGCAATTCTGAACAGGGCATCAGCCATTACATTGCCTTTTCCCTTAAAATATTTGATGTCCAGATTGTAAGGTCAAACTCCACCTCACCAGTCTTTGGTTTCTGTTCTTCATCCTGTTAATGAAGGTGAGCGGATTGTGATCTGTGAAAACAAGCACAGGGTATACCGTAAAACCCCGTCTACAAGCATATATAGTGTTTTTTATGAAAGCTAAATTATTTCGAAGCAAGCGTAACTATACCAATACAATAGATTGGTTTTAAAATAATACTTGTTTATATATACTTGGATCCGTAATTTATTTGCTCAAACTCCATAATGGCGCCTAGATTAATGTAGCTTTCATCCGAAGCACTCTATATGCTTGTAGACGGGGTTTTACGGTACTGTGGTATCCAAATACACATCGAAATGTAGCAATGCCAGACACTCCAATTTTCAATCGTGGAGTAATTTCTCTGGTGCTTGTTTAGTTTCCTTGAAAACTAACATATAGGGTGGTCAATTTGTTCTTCACCCTCTTGCATTACAACACCTGCACAGCTTATGTACTGGTGAACTCATGAGTATTGATTTGACTTTGCGAAAAGCATTTTCATACTGCTCTGACCAAATTAATTTGGCATTCTTCTTCAACAAATCAGTCAAAGGACTTGCTATCTCTGAAAAGTTTGGACAGAACTTTCTATAATAGCCCACCATTCCTAGAAATCTCATGAGTGCCTTCTTGTTTACAGGTGTGGGGTATTGCTCAATTGCTTCAACTTTGGCTTTGATAGGTTTCACCTGACCTTGACCTACAACATATCCCAAGTATGTGACAGTGGCATGGCAAAACTCACTTTTTACCAGCTTCTTAAGCAATTGATGGAGTTGTTCCATGTGTTGGTCCCAAGTTTGACTGTAAAGAATCAAATTATCTACATACGCTTCACAGCCCTCTATGTCTTCCATAATTTGATTTACCATTCTCTGAAATGTTGCTGGTGCGTTTTTCAACCGAATGGTGTACAAAAAGCAGAAATCTCTTTGGCACTATCTGTGAGTGGAACCTGCCAGTACCCTTTCAAAGATCAAATTTGCTAACAAATTTTGCATTCCCAATTTTGTCAATGCAATCATCAATTCTTGGAATAGGATACGATTCTGTCTTTGAATGAACATTTGCAGCTCTTATATCTGCTACTAATCTGTATGAACCATCAGGCTTGGGAACAAGAATACATGGTGAATTCCATTCACTACTATGAAATGCCGCATTTATTCTACTTGGCGTATCAGGAAAGATGTTGTCAAATTTGTGAATCAAATTTGCAAGTTGACTTTGTTGATCTTGAGAAAGATGACCTAACTTTGAGTCCAAATTAAATTAGTGAGCACATCAGAATTGGTCAATTTTACATTATACTCTTTGTGCTCCAGCTCTTTATCTTGGTCAAATGTGACATCAGAATTGTTATCTTTACTCTTGTCTACATTGGCGATGTTGACTACATCGGCATGTTTGTCTACATAATCAGTATGTTTTACTGTACACACATGTTTTGAAATGCCACTGTCACTTCTTTCAACATACTCTTTGAGCATATTTATGTAGTCCATACAGGACCAACGCAATATTTAGCACCATAATCAACGCCGTCAGGCGTTGGTCCTTACAAATCCGTTCGCTACCCCCAGCAGTGCACCCTCATTATAATAAACAGTGACCAAAACCAAACCAGTCGATAATTTACGTCATGAATCCAAATATGGGAAATAGTCCCGCCCATCATTCGGGCCATCATTCAACCGCATCTATTACATAACTGGGACTCTCAAGTCATCTCAAGTACTTGGTATCCCAATCGATTGATTTTGATAATGCAATCAAAGCAATACAAACTTTTGAGGTCGCTTGCCAGTGCATGGGATGGAAATAGTAAATATCTACTATTTTCCATGACCAGTGTAAATCGGGCTGGTATGAATTAAATGAAAGTTTTTTGTTGCTATATCAGTGCAGAGATAATGTAGGCCTAATCAGTGTTAACAAAAAGTCATTTGTATGATTCTAGGTTTGTTTTCTTTTTTATTTAATATTGTCACATTTGTCGATAGGCCTAACCGTGATACCATTAAAAAGCTAAAAGAACATCAATTCTACACACCGTTTATTTGGAACTGAACTTTGATTTATTAAAGTCATAATGTACGATCTTATTATATGAATTTGGTTAATTTTTTCAAACCTGATTTTATGGCATATTTGTAATGTATACACATGTCACAACTTGCATTTAAATGGAATCAGCCAAATTTGTTGTGTTTGTAGATAAACAGAGCAAAGTTCGACATAAAGTCATAATTCAAGAATTATGACTTTATATCCTCCTATGGCCAAAATAACAGTGTTTACCTCGTTATTTCAGTTCAAAATGGACAGAAGCCATTCCCGATAATTAGGGCCTATTACTGGTATTATTTCAACATTTTGAATATATAATGACAAATTAAAAATTTGAAGAAATCGTACATTAACCCTTTAACACCAAACTGGAAATAACAGAGTGAGTAAAATAAAATAAAAGGCGATACCACTCGCAAGTAGGCCTACTGTTGAATGTGTTGATATTTCAAATGCATGTGAAAAAAAGGAACGGAAAAAAATCACAGTATATTTCTTTAATCCCGAAGGCATGAAAGGGCCTGTGATTACTATTTGAATTTAGGGTTTTGATTTAAACTATTTTAATATCAAATCTTTTTTAAAAAAACATGGTCTTCTCGTTTTAACCGAGGGGCATGGGATTCATCACTTTTAACTACGTCATTCACGGACGGAGCTGAGGCAACGGCTCTCCGCTCCGTTGATAGTAATACTTTCCTGGTCTTTGTTTCATTTCAAAGTTACAAACAACTAAAAGACAAGACAAGACAAAATTTTAAAAAGTGCACTGCTTTCATCGTTTTTCAATTTTTGGCAGCCGTCTCTTTGTATGAGGCGAGGTCCAAAAAAGGAACACTGCAAAATCTAAATGTTTATAGGCCTAATTTGCCATATTTGGTAGAGATACAGTACTTAAAAGCTAAGGAACGTTCATCAATACTTGGGGCTGGAAAATTTTGATTTCGGTATGTCAAAACTTTTTGACCCCCTGCACATGTTAAACTTTTAGAACCACTTTTTTTTTAATCCTTTTTTTGTATACACCAAAATATTTTGTACCCCCACACCAAAATTACTAAAAACACCCGTTTTAGGCCTACTTATGAATTCTAAGGGGTCATAGGTCAAAAACCATAGGTCTCAGAAAATGTTATGATTGACGTTTTGATCCAAACATCCAATTTAGTAAAATTTAGTAAACTTTGCAAGATGTATATGTCAATTTTCAAAAAAAATTCCCATATAAAAACTGAACTAAAATCACCAAAAAATGCCAT
Organism: Amphiura filiformis; assembly: GCF_039555335.1. Taxonomy (NCBI): domain Eukaryota; kingdom Metazoa; phylum Echinodermata; class Ophiuroidea; order Amphilepidida; family Amphiuridae; genus Amphiura; species Amphiura filiformis. The sequence goes on from NW_027305591.1 coordinate 162,611, forward strand.
TTTTACCCATAAATTAAATGTATTGAATAAAGCGATGGTCTTTTTTGCCTTATTCCAGGGTCCTAAAATAATGGAGAAAATTTGAACATCATTAAATGAAGAGTTTGGTTCCAAAAGGCATTAAGTCCAAAGACTGTTTTGTGGGATTTTTTATTTGAAAATATTGAGTAGCAGTAACCTTGCCACTCTAATTGGCGTAGTAGAATATATAGTTATAACAATAATATTTTGGCAAAAAATTGAAATCCCTTTAACTTCCCACGTGCGAAAAAGAAAAAGGCATCAAGTGCAATGGCCGCCATTTTAAAACCTAGGATTTGACAATTTTAGGGGACAAATCTATTATTGAAAGAGAATAAGCCAGATGTGCAAACATATCCATTCCAATCGTTAAATGTCATTTAAACTTTAAAATGTAAAAATATTCCAGCAAAATGTTACACAAGGCAGCTATTGAACTAAAGCCTTTTGGAAACAAACTCTTGAAATATTGTGTTAGTAAAGAAAGTGAATAGGCCTACCTCACTTTAATAGGAATTGGACTAAACTACAAGTAAATGACCACATTTTATGGCGATGTCGACATTTTAAAGAAAATTAACACAAAATGGCGCTGACTGGAAAATAAAGAACCCATATCCTGTTGGAAAACCATGCCCATGTAAAAAATCCTTCGTCTGTTGGCGGGTAACTTCTTGAATTCCTAGTTTATTCGAAGCATGCAAAATAGCGGCATCATCTATTTTTATAGTATTGTAAAACAAATAATAATAACTGAGGTCTAATGATAAAATGAAACGATGGCCACCCCCAAAAAAAACCCTGTATAATGTGCGCAACCTACAAAGTGAAGAACTTGAAAAAGAACATTTCAGCCCGAGTCACGGGTCAAATAATCGCCAAGTATCTTCTTAACCATTGATTTCTATGGGACAGGAATAGAGGTTATCCATGTTCTATAAGCTGCATGTCCTATCAACGACTGCTATACCTTGTTTAGGACATTCTAAAGAAGTACCTGCTGCATGTGCAACCATGACTGTTTCAAAATAGCCCGCCAAAGTCATGCAGGTAACTCCGAGGTCGTGCATTGAATTAGTTTGAATGATGAATACTACGGGAACCAATGCCTTTTGTTAGAAGTCACACATGAGTGAAGTGGATAACCTCTATTATCAAAAGTCCCGGGGAAAATCTTCAATAGTTTCCCAATTGAAGAGGACATAGATAAATTGAATGAATGAATGAATGGACATGATTATCGATATTGTTACGCAATAGTGGTGTTAGATCCAAAGCTGGAAGCTAGTAGTTGGCAGGTGGAAGGCAAGTCTCATCTGATTGGCTAAATATCGTCAGTAGCTGTCAGTAGGCGTGGTTAGTCAGTTTGACATTTCCCTTGACTTTCCAAGGGAGGATATGTCGGATCTATAAGGACCAACGCCTGACGGCGTTGATTATAGTACTAAATATTGCGTTGGTCCTGTATGGACTATATTTATGTGGTATAACTGCCTGCTCTTGCGTCTACCAGGAGTCTTGATAATATAATCTACTTCACCCACTTTTTAAATTGACTCTACCTCACACGGGCCGTGATGTCTGGCTTGCAATGGGTGTCCTGGAATTGGAAACAGTACTAGAACTTTGTCACCTGGTTTGAACACTCTTTCTTTGGCATGGCATGTTTATCATACCATTGTTTCATTTTGGCCTGACCCTGTTTCAAGTTTTCTTTGGCGATATCAGTTACGCTGTTAAGCCTATACTCACAAGGACTAAATCCTAAAGTTTCCTGAACTGCTTCTCTAGCAGCAAACAACAACAAGTGTACTCCCTCATCCCAGTCCCTCTGAAATTCCAAACAGTATGTCCTGATCATGTTTTTCAATGTTTCATGGTAAGCACTTGAGGTATACTGCTCTATGCCTAATTGGTACATGACCTGCTGAAATACTCCAGAAGTAAAGTGATCCTTGATCTGTATGGCCTTGGGGAGCCCACAAATGTGAATTGGGTTATAGCTTTCACTACAGTCACTGCTTTAACATTTCTCAAGGGTGTGGCTTCAGGAAAGCGCGTCGACTCGCGCATAATTGTCAGAAGATATTGATTATTTGACTTAGTCTTTGGTAGGGGGCCTACACAATCAATAATAACCCTACTAAATGGTTCATCAAAGGCTGGAATTGGCTTCATTGGAGCAGGAGGTATTTTCTAATTTGGCTTCCCTACTACTTGGCATGTGTGACATGTTTTGCAATATTCAGAAACATCTTTTCTGAGAGTGGGCCACCAGAAATGTTTCAGAATTCTTTCATGAGTTTTCTTAACACCCAAATGCCCTGCTATGGGACATGTTGCCTTTTTATGGGACACCTTGAACAAATAACTTTGAGTTTAAATTCACCACCTTCAATTCCTTTGTGTGTTAATCATAGTCCTCGGCCATCGTTGCACAGTGTCGACGTCCTATACGATAAATATAGATTTAATACTCCGTTGGTGAGCGACGGGCAAGTGGTATTTAACCGAACGCAAGAAAAGGAGTTCTATCTGATTGGCTAGCAATCGATCGCTTAGGTCGCTTAGTAGTCAACTACAAACTCAAAACTGAGCAATGTATTCAATTCGATTGAAATCGATATTCTATTATTGACGTAGATAAAGAGAGTTATAGTGTGTCAATAATGTACATTGTATTGTACCTGGATTCCTTTATATAATTATTTTCTCAAAGAGTTGAATATGATCACAATTTTTACCCAGGATTTCAAATTTTTCCGCAAAATTGCAGTTAAACATATCCACAGCAAAATACCGGTCCTCATTAATTAGTGTATTTAATTTCCAGTTAGTGTATTTAAGATAAAACCTGTGATTTACCTGACAACAAATAAAATTTTCTTGCAATAGAAATATCATATGGGATACTGATATGGTAGGCCGCAACCGCCACAACGTGGAGCTGCTACGCGTAGCTGACTTTTTGCTCCGTGGAGCCAAATTGACCAATCATGATCGTGTTAGAGTTTTTCATTACTCGGAGGTAAAACTGACCAATCAAGTACGACTTACTCATTACGTGAAGCGAATTTATTCATTAAGAATTTGCCAGACGAGCGTCACGTAGTTGCAAGATATCCTCGGTCACGAAATTTGTGATTTAAAAAGTAGTTTATGAAAAGTACGAACCGACTTATTATTAAGATGGACATGCACTCATAAGAAACTCATACAGTATTGTACATAACTATATAGCTAGGCAGAGTGGTGGTAAACCATGCACACAGTTCTGCGATCTGCAGTGTATCGCCGAGAGCTAATTTGTATAACTTGCGCGGTGTGGCCTGCGGAATTCGACCTTCAGCAAACTGCAAACCAGTTCGGATTTACTTTATATACTAGTAGTAGGCCATACATACTGTAGTTACTGTCCGTTTTCCTATACACAATACTCAGTGCGCTCACCATTGACGCGTGACTTCTACAAATAGTGTATGTTAGAAGTATAGGCCATTGCCTAGTTGACGTTACTGTGTAAAAAATAACCGGCCAATATTTAAAGTATTCTCTGAAATTCTAGAAAATATAGTTTTGTAAATTTTTAGCTAATTTAGGTGTTTGGAAATATTGGTACTTTTGTGTTTTAGGAAGGATATGTAAACGACAGATAACACCAAAAAATATGAAGAAATTATTTCTAAACCGTGTTAAGTCATTAAGCTTCTCATTTTCAAGAACGCTGGTTAACAATAAGCAGACTATTGTCTCATTTCGTAAACAAAAGCCCACAGTATTGTTACCTTTCGTTCGCTTTATAATCGTTCACCCAACTGAAACTATAATACCAGCTCATTGCTCATTGCACAGGTAAAACAGACACAAGTGCAGTGTGTATTTAACCAGAGAAGATCTGATGTAACATAGTTGAGCTGTTTTCATTGAGTGTTATCTTGGTTTAATAGCTTTTAATGCGGTTTAAGTCCTGCAAAGGTCGTGGTGAATTCTACTGTAGACATGACTGCATCATGATTATTTTAAAGTCAACAACATTCAACAATATGATCACCGTGATAGTATGACAGTATCAGTGCCGTCGGTGTCAGTGATCCTGCCCTGACACAGTAGACAAACAAACAAACAAACACGCCACACACATGACACATGCATGCAAGGTAACATTGACTATACACTAATCAAACAATGGTATTGATCCTGTACAACTGGTCGTGGTTTATTTACAATCGTTTCATTTAAAATCCCCATAGTAAACATTAATTTTGGCAAGAGTTTTCTCTCTCTCTCTGGAACGAGGATGCATCCACTGGCTCCGCGTAATGAAAAGATCTAACATGATTGGTCAATTTAGCTCCGCGAAGCGAAAAGTAAGCTACGCGTAGCAGCTCCACGTTGTGGCGGTTACGGCCAGCCATATACTGATCATGCGAAAATCGTAAAAACATAGAATAGAAACAGTGTGGCAGGCTCTCAAAATCTCAAATTGTATGCTTAGCCTGAGTCGCTCGGCCTATCTCGAACAAAATCACCATGCGTAGCTGTTGAAAAACGTGAGGATTCATCGTACTATCACGGCAATTTTTGACACGAAGATATAGGGACGATGACGGTGTGCGTTGCCGTCTCGTTCAGTGTTTTAATTTTGCTAGCGCTTTCATCCAAATGAGTTTTAATGTCAGCGTGGACACATTTCTTGAACTCTTCTAAAAGAACCAATTGCCTAAGTTGGCCGAAATCATCTTTGACTTCTTTTGAACCAAGCTACCTGTCAAACATTAATTGTTAAAACAAATTATACATGAGTTCGATCTGCTTGCTTTCTTGAATCTTTGAACTTTAGTCTGTATCCTTCAGGCACCAGTTCATAGGCCTAAAGGACTGCCTGTTTTTCTTCATAATCATTACACTTCTCTATTGGTAGGGCTGAGTAAGTTTCCCTGACCTTCCCCACAAAACTACTTTGTAAAAGTAGGGTCCAATGCTCTTTAGGCCATTTCAAATTTGTAGCTACCTTTTAAAAATGTTTAAAATACTCGTCAACTTCTTTTTCTTTGAATTTAGGCACAAACTGTACATACTTTGTAACATCAAACCCTGACTTTGAGGAGAAACTTGATGAGTATTCGTCGCCTAGCTTTGCCAACTTCTGTTGTTCATATTTGTACTTTTCCTTTTTTTTTCTTTCAAATGTGCTTCTATTTGCAGCTTTGTTCTACTTCCATTTCCAACTTTTGTTTTTGAAGTTCCAACCTTTTACTTTTCTTCCGATTCTAATTTTGTTGCTCAAGCGTTATCTTTTCTTCACGCAATTTTTCTTCAAGCGCCATCCTTTCTTGGCGCGCGCTTTCTTCCATAGTCATTTTCTTGTTTTTCATTCTCTAACTTGATCATTTCCAGTTTTTTCTATTTTCTTCAGTTCTAATTGAATTTCCAATTCTTTCAATTTAAATGCCGAGTCCCCATCGATTTCAGTTTCTTTCTCAAGTTTCTCTTCCAACAAGGATTCATCAAAAATACCTTCCCCGACCAAAACATCAAGGCATTTTTGATTATTTGCTTTCTAGAAGCTTGTTTTACTTTCAAGTCATAATGCTTGGCAAATGCTAATCAAGCAATGCCAGACACTTCAATTTTCAATCGTGGAGTAATTTCTCTGGTGCTTGTTGAGTTTCCTTGAAAACTAACATAGGGTGGTCAACTCATCAAGCTTCTCCCAATTTATAGTTTTAAGAAACTCTTCTGCATTGAACTCTGCCATACTGTACTTTCACTTTTGAGACTCAGTAAATTAATGTCAACTTTTCTTTTTACAGTGTATATCCCGGACGCGCTCCCAAATGTTGTTACGAGACAAGGCAAAATCACCTTTTACCCAAATTCACACGAAAGCACAACACAAATACACTGTTTGATTAAACTAACAAAGTCTAAGTCTTTAATTGAAAGTAAAATATGATTGGTACAATACATGACAACAAATGCACATACAAAATAATCACCACTTTAACTACTCAGTACTTAACCAGCAGGCGTCTTCTAGGTGATAATAAAGTTCTTGCAATGTTCTGGACGGCTGATGTATACATCCGTATTCACTTGTCTTGCAAAAATCAGCGAAGTATATTATCCTTGCGTATAAAATCCTCACACAAAAATGGTGCTGCTTTCTCCAAACTCTGCTTTCTCCAAACATTTATCTCCTTGCGCTGCTTTCGCCAAAAATTGTGCTTTTTTCGCCAATCACTCTTTCCCCAGGAAACAGGCTTCTGTCTGCACTGCTCCGCTATATTTGACAGATGTGTTGTTTTATGAACAGGTCTCCAGCAAGTCGACAGAAGAATAGTTGTTAAGAATAGCACATTATTGGCTATGTAAACTAGTTAAAATGTATCTCCTTTTGAAGCATAATGACCATCAACACACACATGTAGAATCTACAATCTCTCGTGATATTCTGCAAGGTGCAAACTAAAAGCCTTCCACATTTATCCTCCAAAAAAACCCAAAATCTATTAATAGACTATTCTGTCACATTACAGATGGTTCCTATGATAACATCTACTTTATATTCTTGGGGATTCACCAGTTAATACTAAGCAATGCACATGTGATTGCACAATACGGGAATCCCCTATGATATTAATAACATGCCATTATACACAAACTCTTGCACGATTACTTCCAATGTGTTTCCCCTTGTCTCATATTTCTCATGACATAGCTTCAAGTTGTAAACAAAGATAAATAATGAAATTAAATTACTCAGGGCACATCACAACTCGAACCAACTGGCTGCGGAAGAGACTTTTTGTTACTTCTAGATGACTTTTTTTTTTAATCCTCGGTTTGTTTTTCATCTCAGTGTTGTTTTTTATTCTTGGTGATCTTTGTTTTTATCCTCTGTGAAGTTTTTGTTCTCTGTGGAGTTTTTTCTTTCTCAATGTGTTTTTTATTTCTCGGTGTATTTTTTTTTTTTTTTTTTTTTTCTTTATCATTTTTTTTTTTTTTTTTTTTTTCTTTTTTTTTTTTTTTTTTTTTTTTTCTCAGCCGGTGGAGTTTTTTTGTTTTTTTCTCAGTGTGCTTTTTTCTTATTTGAGATCATGAAAATGCACATCAACAATTAGTTTGGTTGGAGCTTCGCTCTCAGTCAAACAAAATATGATCAACATTAAATGACATTTACTATTTTTGTTCCAGTTGTGAACACAGCAGATTATACAGCGACATCCAGTAGTGACTATACTTCTTTTCAGAACGAACCCGTAAATTTCGCTGCGATTGCGACTGCGACTACTGCTACAGCTAGCCTGCGTATCATTGACGACACCGATGTAGATCCGGGCGGCGAACTATTTTACCGTAGTTAACATTTGAATAGGGAACCCGTTTAAGCAACTGTATAGGGTTAGGGTTAGGGTTAGGTTTAGGGTTAGGGTTAGGGTTAGGGTTAGGGTTAGGGTTAGGGTTAGGGTTAGGGTTAGGGTTAGGTTTAGGGTTAGGTTTAGGGTTAGGGTTAGGGTTAGGTTTAGGGTTAGGGTTAGGGTTAGGGTTAGGGTTAGGGTCTTAGGGTTAGGGTTAGGGTTCAATATTGATCGGAGATAGGGCCTATATACGTATTAACTAGTAATATAGTGTATCGTGTATATACGCTTTATTCCGTAATCAACAAGTATGATAGAAATACGGCTTTCTGGCAGAACTACTCGTAGCATAGTGGTATAGCGTCTGACTATGGATCGATAGGTTGTCTGCTGGTGTATATTGAAATCCACCAAAAAACGTTGACAACGTAAAAAAGCAGCAAGTTTAAAAAGCCCCCACCTCGGCTCACTTTTTGAAACTTGGTCCCATTTGTAAAAGATACTGATTTAAACTTTGTCATAATTATCAACTTAAAACATTTCCAGAAGTGTTATGTATCTTTAATGTGCCGATGCGATATTAGGTTGTTAGCATTCTGGAACGATCAGAAAGGTTATTATGTTGTTCTTGGCCAATATCCTATATATGTTTTGTTTTATAATAAGTAGGCATGTTAATGGCAATGATGCTATTGTTTAAACGTTAAAAACACCGATTTGCTGTTGATGTTCAAAATGGGACCAACTTTCAAAAAGTGAGCCGAGGTGGGGGCTTTTTAAACTTGCTGCTTTCTTTACGTTGTCAACGTTTTTTTGGTGGATTTTATTTCTTTTTATGATGTAGCCAAGCAGCTTTAAGTTTGGAAAGTCATCGGGTTTACGAAGTACTCCATAAAACGAATAAAACGAAACATAGATGTTTGAAATTATATGTTATCCTTGATTTATGACAGTAAATAATTTAATAAAACTTTATCAGCCGTTTATTTTAAAACTTGCTGGTCACAGCTACCGCGTGACTGTAATGTTAATAGGGATACATATACATTTTAATAAACTTTATTCAAGGCAACTAAGAAAATGTAAATATGAATAACACATACCCAATGTTGACGATGCCAGCGAGACACAGAATCAGTGCGATTTACTTCAAATTGAAGCTGAGAAATGCGTGTATATGTAGCATGGCTTATATTACGGAAGCGAGCAAGATAATTATGTTTTAATGATTGTAGTTTGTGTAGCCCTGCGGGGCAATCTAGTTGGATATCGAAAGTTCGCGGTTGATAGTTCTTTGAAGCCCTGCGGGGCAATCTAGTTGGATTTCCCTATTAAGCGGCGGTTTTTGGCGGTCTTTCGCGGTTTGTAGTTTTAATTTCCCTCATTCTTCATGCCAACCATGATTGTGGTTTTGTAGCCCTGCGGGGCAATCTAGTTGGATATCCAAATTTCGCAGTTGGATTTCCCTATTATGCGGCGGTTGTTGGCGGTCTTTCGCGGTTTGTAGTTTTAATTTCCCTCATTCTTCAAGCCCTGCTCTCTATCGGGGGTTCCGTGTGTCTGTGGTGGGGACAGTCCCTCCTTTTAATAGGAATTTGGGTATTTTTGCCGCTTTGCTTATTTGCCTTTACGTAACTATGACTTTAGTGGCCTTCCATATTTGGTTGTATCTTTTGGATACGTTTTTGTCCCTGCTGGCCTTCCATATAATAATAATTTTTCACACCTATAGAGTGTATGCAATAAACCAACCGGAACGGTATAACAATTGAAATGACAGTCATGTTGGAATACAGTTCTACGATAGCTGAAGATGACAAAGGGACAGGTCTCTAGATCGATTCAACAACCATTCATACATATCACATATTGTCCTATTACCATGCGAATCGCCCGTGGTAGGACAGAACTAAAAATGAGAAAAATATTGGTAACATCTTGCTTTGATAAAAAAAAATATCATAATAGCACTGGATGATTAAAATTGTGTTATCCTTGATTAATGACAATAAAATTATTGTTTAATAAAATATTGAAAAAATAAGTTGGTCATCGGATTTCGAACTCGAGTCCCCGGATTAGGAGTTCAATGCCTTAACCATTACACCACGAGACTCGGCTGCGAAATAGCGTGTCGATGTACAATATTTATTATATGAATTGATGTGTCGTCCGAAAAGAACAAAAGAATTGTGAAAAACTTGATTTTTTGGCGAATGGGGTTCGGAATTTGTATGTACGGTATTTCAGAAATTGCTAGGGTATAATTGGAAGTGAATCTGAAAAAGTAGTGTGAAGGTGATAACCAGGTAGACCTGTAGCAGTGTCCAAAATTCTGGATCAGTATGATTTGCAACTAATTTTCGCTATTAAATACTGCGTGATATGCAATCAATAATATTTGTTTATTACGAACAATGATTGACTGTAGGATTGGTGGCCTTTTGAATTAATGAGTTGTCAAGATATTACACCTGGGACTGTAAATAACATTTAGCATGGTTTTAGATACATTTTAAAAAAGCGAAAAATAACATCGAACAATAGAAGTCAAGTGTTTTAATGTTAGCTGTAAATATAGTCTCGCGGGAGCATCTGTTATTAGTCTTCTTTATCAGTCTTTTTTTAAAAAAAACTTGCTGGTCACGGCTACCGCGTGACTCTAATTCAAGTAAATGGAGAAATCTATCATGACTCGTTTACATACATCACCATAACAGACAATGATTAAAACCACTTTTGGCGCGGACAAAATAAAGCTAAAAAGACACAACCATAAGCAAAATAATAAGAAACAAAAGTTACAAAAGAGGTTCTCTTAAGGGCTCTGGTATGAACGTTTCGACAGTATTTTTGTGGGACATGAGAACACCTGAGACCTATCAAATTACATTCTGAATACCAGGAATGTCCTTTTTTTAAATTCGCGATGTAATACAAATTTTATGACAAATTATTAAAATTTGATATTTTTAAAATTATTGATATTTAACAGTTCTCGATGTAAACCTTCTAAATCTAATGATATGTTCGTAAAGTGTATGTAGCTGGGATGAAAAGCCGACGATCAATTGAAAATTTGGACCTTTCGTATTGAAGATATGGATTTTTCCCCAAAACACCAAAAAAAAATTTTGGGGGGAAATGTAGAAATATGAAAGGAAATACCAAAAGAGAATAGTTGAATGAATTCCTTTGATAATATTTAAATACGCTGTTTCCTTCAAAATATCAAATGACATAGAGCGCTACAATGTAGTCTTGAATAATGTGTTAAATTTAGGATTAAAAATTAAAAGTGATTATTTTGTTTGCGTGATAATTTACACTAGAAAACTGCATGTAAAAGTACACATGCGAAATTGACGGAATGTATTAGAATTATTGCCCTTGATCAAATATATTTTGGTATGTTAAGAAACCTTTATTCATTAGGCTCACAGCTTATGAAGATATGGCCTTTTAAAGAAATGTACCCGTTTTTCACTCTGTCCACGGAGGAAGTTTGGCTACTTCAAAGATTCAAAAGGAGTACACGTACCATGCATGAACATCAAACATTCCTCAATGATAACTTTATAAAATAACAAGTTTCATTTAGGGAATGGGGTTTACCCAGTAGCGTAGCCAGCGGGGGGGCAGGTGGGGCAGAGTGCCCCCCCTGACAAAAAATGAAAGAAAAAGTGCCCCTCTGACAAAAAAATGAGAGAGAAAATCAGGAGGGCAAAGGAAAAGAAAAACGGCAAGGAGCCCCTTTTCTAGCAAAATTCAGGGCCAAAATAGTGTAAAATACAAAAAATGTCCGCGCTACGCGCGAAAATTGTAACAATAAAGCCCTTTTTAGCCGGATAATGGGCGAAAATAGTGTAAAATACCATTTTTTTCGCTCTACGCGCGCACATCATCCCAATAAGGCCCTTTTCGGGAAGCTCGAAGACATACAGTCTCTATGTTGTATGATGCAACTGACATTTTTTCGTCTGTGCCCCCAAAATTTTATTTTGCCCCCCCCTGACCAAGAAAGCTGGCTACGCCCCTGGGTTTACCAGTGAGCTTATGGGCTATGGATTTTGTTGTGTGTCATTAAAGCCACACACACACACACACACACATCACACAATCTCTTCTCCCCTCTATCTTCTACTTTTTGCAATAAAAATTGCTTCAGTAAAAGTCATTAGGTTATTACAGGTCATATAATGGCCTTCCATCGATTCTGGTACATGGGATTAAGGACATGAATCGATTTTGTTTATAGCACCTATACAATTACAATAGTGGCCCCTTTTGTAATGTCGAATGCAAATATTTCGATGGTCTATATATTTTCACAGTGCCTCATTTCAAATATTGAGTTTTAGTTTTGGTTTTGGTTTTGGTCACGTGGTTTTCTATTGTCCTGCCTAACCACTTGAATCACAAGATATCGAACTCATTGTTTCTACCTTTTGTTTAAAACTAAACATTTGTGACAGGTAGGGTCCTTTCATCTTTTCTGTTTCGGTTTCGGTTTCCGGTTTCGGTTTCGGATCTCATTGTTATTTTGAAGTGTTAGCATGGTACGTGTGAACAATCCTTTTATTCTAGTCTTTTGTTGACTACAGAAAACTTGAACGAAGATAACTTCTGTTTCGGTTTCGGGAGTTATGTTAATTTCTGGCAGGAAAAAAAGTGAGATGAAACGGTTGATGCTAATCTAGACAAAAGAATTTTACGGTCGTAAATTCGCGATAAATTGTACGGCTTCAATTGACTTGCGTTGGGTGTATAGGTACTCCAGCCTAAGCGGGAGTAGATTGTGAAAATTGCCCAACGTAGAAATATATACATTAACCCGAGTAATCAGTGTTGCCAAGAATTACGTACTTGTTCGTGCAATCGCGCAAAAATCGGTTATATTATGATTATGTAGCGATTAATAATTTCGTAGTCTATTTCGTAGTCTCAAGTCAATGCTTTCAAACTAAATCAATGCTTTCAAATGTAGACTGCTTTGTTCGACTTCTCTGCTCGTGAATATTGCACTGCGAAATTTAAACATTTCTTTTGTATACTTAGATCAGGTAACGCGAAAATCCTGTAATTTTTTTTCTTCACACCACTTATAAGAAACTGAAACCAAAACCGAAACTACCTGTCACAAATGTTTAGTTTTAAACAAAAGGTAGAAACAATGAGTTCGATATCTTGTGATTCAAGTGGTTAGGCAGGACAATAGAAAACCACGTGACCAAAACCAAAACAAAAACTAAAACTCAATATTTGAAATGAGGCATTGTATATTACGCTGAAACGTTTTGAATTACATCAAATATTTTTCAGTCATTCCAATTTCTTTCTAAACAAGTGTGTTATCATGTTGGATTTGATTGCGTGTAATTAATTGTGCTCTAAGTTATAACCATCTAATCAAGTGGGGACTTTCTTTTTCTTTTCTTTTTTTTTGTGTTAACATTGATGAGATATTTGTATTTGCGAAGTTCTTTCAAGCTGGCTTTTAGTATATACGAGGGTCATTCAAAACGTTCTACCTCCATCATCATATCTCTGTTATTTTACAGGCCAGGCAATTGAAATTGCTCATGATAATACTCTTTAATTAAATACTTTTATTAAATACTCTAGGCAATCTAATCTAGGCAACACAATAAAAGATATTTGATGAAAATGTGATTTTGGGTTGTTAAGATGTGTTGTAAAAGCAAATACAGATTTGATACATCGGAAACGGTTAAAAATGAAAGGCAAAAATTTGGTAAGCCTGATATTGGAGCTTTGGATAATGATAATAAAAATGTTTTCAAGTTGTGGTTGTGAAACTGCTTACTCAGGATAAATATTTTGGTTCTATATATTTAAGCTCCCTGACATGCTTTGGAACTTCAAAACAAAATAAAACATGAAACATCGACGGGTTCAACAGACACACAAATGTTAGTGACATTTGCCAGTTTTCGTCAAGACCACATTTAAGGATAATTCATAATTAAGTCCTATTTTAATCAAAGGGTGCATATTGAGGTGGAAATGAGACAAACATTTATTAATTACATTGTTTATACTTACAAAATACAAAAACTGTGCATAAGACTTATTTTATTTTAACTTAAGAACCAATTAATATGGCTCACTCGAGCTCACCCGATCGAAGTCATCAACCTATGGAAAAGGGTCAATATATGAAGGATATAATATATGTTGTGCAAAAGACACGATACCGATTAAAATGTCTGCAAGAATTAGATAATGATTGAATTATTTGTGCAAAAATTAAAGCAATTATTTTCAGAAATAAATTTGTAATGATTTCCACATAGATGTTGGCAACCTTTTTAATCAAAATTAACATTTCCTTTCAGACCGTTTCCGACGTATCAAATCTGTATCCACTTTTAACCAGCACATCTTAAAAACCAAAAATCACACTTTATTACAATAACATTCATTTTATAGCTACGATTTAAGAGTATGACCAAGGGTAATTTCAATATCCTGGCCCGTAAAATAACAGAGATACGATGATGGAGGTAGAACTTTTTGAATGACCCTCGTATAACAGTGTACTTAGGGTATATTTATAAATACGCTTTTATGAATACGCACGTGATATCTACAAGTCACCATACCATAGTCAACTATGTAAGGTACCCAGATATACACAAACTCCACATGCAAAAGTATAGGCGAAAATGACAGGTCGCAACAGTAGGGATGCCACATAGCCAAAAGCGCTTTATTTAACGATTTCGTAGGACATATGTTTCAAATGGACAAATTATATAAACTCCTTAACAAAAAGTTTTTTCAAGCATCTTTATGTCAGATTATTATTTTATTCCTCTTTACAATGACACCACGTTTGAAACAATCACCTTTTTCACGCCTGAGTACACGTCTTGTGAATGTAGTGGGGTCGCAAACGTAATGTGCCAAATTGACCATTATTCTGTACAACAAGCTGCAATCCCATATCTTCACTATCTGGGACCTAATACAATCCTCCAAGATGACAACGCTCGCTCCCACACAGCCAGGGTAGTCAACGACTACCTACAATGTTATGGGAGTAGAGAGAATTGAATGGCCAGCCATAAGCCCATACGTCAACCCGATTGACCACTTGTGGGACCAGCTTGGTCGTGCTGTGCGTGCCAAAGAAGCCAATGCAACCACATTGAATGACCGGCGACGAATCCTGGTTGAAGAATGGAATGCCATTCTACAGCAACTTGTGACCAGGTTGGTGAGCAGCATGCATGGGAGGAGGTGTCTGGCTGTTGTGGCTGTGTATGGTTTTTCACCCGCTATTGAGGTAGGTGACTCGTGGTGTTTGAGCATAGAATAATGGTCAATTTGGCACATTCTGTTGAGACCTCAGTACATTCACAAGACGTGTACTCAACCGTGAAAAAGGTGATTGTTTCAAATTTGGTGTCATTGTGAAGGGAAATAATGTAGCTATCCATCGATATGAAACACGATATGAACATGTCACAAAAATAATCTGGGATATGGATGCTTGGAAAAACTTTCCCAACATTTGTTGAGGAATGTATTCAGAAGAGTCTGGAGATTCTTTTCTGCCATGTTGCCAAATCTGTAACCCGCGGGTTCTATTCCGTTTCAATGGCAACGGTCACGATATTTAAGGATTTTTATTATATTTTACCTAAAAATGGAATATTTTAACTAAACTCCTCAACAAAAGTTTGGAAAGTTTTTTCAAGCACCTGTATCTCCAATTAGTTGTGACATATTCATATCGTGTTGCATATCACTGGATAGCTACAATACTCCCCTTTACAATGACACCCCATTTGAAACAATAGAATTTTTCACGGCTGAGTACACGCCTTGTGAATGTAGTGGGGTCTCAAACAGAATTTGCCAAATTGACCATTATTCTGTGCTCAAACAACGCTAGCCACTAACCTCAATAGCGGGTGGAAAATCCACAGGCAGCCACAATAGTCAGCCTAAGTCAGGCCCTTTTTCTCATGCTGCTCACCGACCTGGTTACTGTGGGATGGAATTCCATTCTTCAACAACACCAACACAACAAGGATTCGTTGCAGGTCATTCAATGTGGCTGCATATGGGCTTCTCTGGCACGCACAGCACGATCAAGCTGGTCCCACAAGTGGTCAGCGGGTTGAGGTCTGGCCTGGTGGCAGGCCATTTTGACTCTACTCCCATATTCTGTAGGTAGTCGTTGACTACCGTGGTTATGTGGGGCGAGCGGTGTCATCTTGGAGGATTGCATTAGGTCCCAGATTGTGTTATGGGATTGCAGAATTTGGCAAATTCTTTTTGAGACCCCACTACATTCACAAGGCGTGTACTCAGCCGTGAAAAATGTTATTGTTTCAAATGGTGTCATTGTAAAGGGGAGTATTGTAGCTATCCATTGATATGCAACACGATATGAATTTGTCACAAATAATTTGAGATACAGATGCTTGAAAAAACTTTCCAAACTTTTGTTGTTTTAGGTAGGCCTAAAATGCACGTTTTTAGTGATTTTGGTCATTTTGGCCAAATATGGACCATTTTCCACCATTTTTAGCAATTTCTTGCATTACAAAAGTTTGAATTACACTTAATTTTATTGATAAACAATGCTTATTTAATTTTAAGCTATTGCGAGAATTCATAGAGAATGCAATTTCCATGGCAACGGCATTTAAGGGATCTGGAATGAGCGTTTTGAGCGTTTCGACAGTATTTTTTATGGAACATGAGAGCACCTCAGACGTATCCAATTGCATTTTGAATACGAAGCATGTCTTTCTGATATCAAATATTTCTTTGAAAATCACGATATAATACAAATTTTATGACAAATTATAAAAATTTGATATTTTTCAATTTTTGATATATAACAGTCGTCGAAGTAAACTTTATAAATCTAATGATATATTCTTAAAGTGTATGTAGTTGGGAGGAATCAATTGAAAATTTTGACCTTTCATATTGAAGATATGGACTTTTTCCCAAAAAAATCCATATCTTCAATACGAAAGGTCAAAATTTTCAATTGATCGTCGGCTTTTCATCCCACCTACATACACGTTAAGTATAAATCACCAGATTTATAAAGTTTACTTCAAGTACTGTTAAATATCAAAAATATCAATTTTAATGATTTGCCATAAAATGTGTATTACATTGCGAATTTCAAAAATCAAAATTATTTGATATCAGAATGACATTCTTCGTATTCAGAATGCAATTCGATATGTCTGATGTGCTCTAATGTCCCACAATAAATACTGTCCAAACGTTCATACCCCTTCCCTTAAGGTATTGAAGATGGTCTAATATTGCTTTGAATTGAAATCTGTTATCATCAAAAGTTGGAACTAGTAGATAATAATTAATTAACAATAAGAGATTATATAAAACGTCTGTAAAATGAACATCTCAGATGTGCTTCAAAAAAGAGGTTGATGCATATTTTTACTAGAAGTTGGAGACCACTTTACCCAAGTTAGGGGTGTGCTGACGCTAGATGAACAGCGTGCGTCAAATAGTGCAAACCTCGGTGCAGCTTTATTGCTGATCACATTCATGACCTTACAATCTAAATTAGACCGTGTAGGTCGAATGCACACAGACATATTCATATTTTTGTGGTCCTTAGGACCAAGCAGTTGATTTAATGTTGGCCTACAAGTGAAATTGGAGCATGTAATCATTTTGACCTAATGAGGTCATTGGCATTTAAATGGTCATAATTATGACCAAATTATAGCATGTTAATTGGCAAATTTGAAAAAAGTACATCGACAGTTACGTGTACAGTGGTTTCCAATTTCTATTTTAAAATGTCATATTCCTATGGAGGTCGATATGCTGAAATGGTCTCGGTAATAATCTTAATATTTCACTTAACGACGCATAATGTATGGCTTAATCAAGCTTAAAGGTTGGTGACGAAATTTTACCATCAAAATTACGAATTTGTCATTGGTAGAAAGCTCAGATGCTTGTCAAAGCCCCACTTAATACATGTATTAGATCTGAGATATGTTTAGTTTTAAAAAAATGGTATGCGCCACTGCGATGTCCAATGTTGCTTCTATTATCCAAGCGACTCATTGGGAACTAAAACTAAAAAGTTATGTGATGGTCTCCTATTTAAGGAAACAACTGATTGAACCATATAATAAATAAATTTAATAATTAATTAATTAATTAATTAATTAATTAATTAATTAATTTATTTTTATTTATTTATTTATTTATTTATTTATTTATTTATTTATTTATTTATTTATTTATTTATTTATTTATTTATTTATTTATTTACTTATTTATTTACTAACTTTGAAAGTAAATGGTGATGGTCTCCTATTTAAGGAAACAACTGAATTAATTTTCTTGATTGAGCCATATAATAAATTAATAAATAAATAAATAATTAATTAATTAATTAATTAATTAATTAATTAATTAATTAATTAATTAATTAATTAATTAATTAATTAATTAAGTCCAAGTCATTCATATTAGATAACAATTACGGTTGTTGTAACGGATTTTGTAACTCCAGACTGTTAGTTCCAGACTTGATGGACTTACTGGACAAAACTTTCCCACAAAACTAATACATATACCGTGTTTCGTCAAATAAACGCCCCCGGGGCGTTACATTTTCCCAAGGGGGTGGGTGTTTATTCAAGGTCAATTTTAGAACGATAATTCCTGTTAAAATCATTAGGTAAACCTAAACCTCACGCTAAAATGACGAACTATGAACTAGAAACACTGACTTCTGGTTCACTTCTGGGTTTCAATCCAGATTTTCGCCAAAAAGTTACGCTATTATCGACCATGTGGACAACTTGGTGAGCTCACTACACAAGATAGCATGGAAATATCGGCATTTTTGAAACATCTTGGTTGAAAAAAGTGGTGGGGCGTTTATTTGAAGGGGCGACTATTTGACCAAATACGGTAGAATTGTACTGTTTTTTAAAATGTGGCCGTACAGCACGAATGAGCCGTAAATTCCCTAAAGTAATTAATTAATTAATTAAGTCCAAGTCATTCATATTAGATAACAATAACGGTTGTTGTAACGGATTTTGTAACTCCAGACTGTTAGTTCCAGACTTGATGGACTTACTGGACAAAACTTTCCCACAAAACTAATACATATAGAATTGTACTGTTTTTAAAATGTGACCGTACAGCACGAATGAGCCGTAAATTCCCTAAATTGTATTCTGAGTTACAGTGTAACATGTGTAAGAAGGTCGTATTCATCGGTAACTTAAGCTGGCACGACATCTATCTCATTTTGATAGTCAAACACCAATAAATAATCCTATTGTTGAAGTGGATAATAAGCTTCTACCTTAGATGGTTATAGAAATTTTAATAGCTCTGGTCTTTGTTTGCTTTGGCTAAATCCTGTTCAAGTGGTGTGTAACCAGGCATTGTATTTTGTATAGGTATGTATAACCAACAATTAACAATGAGAGAACTTTCTTAAACCTTGTTGACTTGGGGATGATTTGAAATGACTGTTTGATATTTATTGCCAGCAATGTGGAAAAAGAGACAGATGTAGAAACGAATAAAGCTATAATTTTGTTGAAGGGGCAACGTTTAACAAACCATAACCCCGCTTCTGGATATCGTTTGAAGTCAAATGATATACTATCTTCAGCTGTTTTGATTAACTATATATTATATATGATGTATATTTTCTAAACACGATATAAAACAAAATTGACCGGTGATGAATTTACGGCTCATTCGCCGTGAACGGTCACAAATATTTAAGCTTTGAAATTTATTTGTCTTTGTACCATGTAAATTGGCCAAGGGTTCTTTCGATATTTAGTTTCAAATGGAATTTTGTAATTATGCAATTTTATAGTATGCATCATTTAGATGCTTTTATCTTAAAAATTTAGGTTTGCCGAAATGTTTCAAGTCACAATTTGTAAATACTTTTGATAAAATTCCGAAATTGATTAACATATTTCAATTGTGGACTTGGATATGCTAGCTCTTAAAGGGCAGGTCTATTGCAAAAACAACATCATATCATTGGCAAGCTAATATTATGAGGACCATGAAATGACTCCTATTTTGAGAAAATAAGACGTTTTAAAATTGATATTCCGCGGTGAGTTCCTTCGAACGAGACAGATCTGGCCTAGAAAAAAGGTGACGCCATGAAATGAGATGTGTCCGCTTTGAGAAAAGGGACTATAAACGCTCTCAATGGACAGAACGTATACTGTTGTTGTTCACAGAAAAAAACTCCAAATTAAGTATTACAAATTTAATGGTTTTTAAACATATGGATAAAATCAGCCGCTTCTTTTTTTATATATTAGTAAATTGTGATATTACAATTCATATGTTTATCAATATCATGAAAAATATTAGGCCTAAAAAATAAATACATAATTTGAGCTTAGAATTTCATCTGAGACTAGCATATAAACGTGTTAAGTCCACAAACTCATGTATCTGATATCCCTGTGTAACAATACTGTGTGGGCTTTGTTCCCGAAATGAGAACAATAGTCTGCATATTGTTATGCACCATTGTTATGGTAAATGATAGTACAACTCATTGTTGCTAATGTCAAACTTGTCAAAGTGATTGTGATTGTATGATGAGAGCATGATAATAGTGTCCGCTTTATTTACCTACGTCATCAGCCAAACGGGGGGAGAGCACGTACGCTTCAAACGGAGGAAGAACGTAGTACGAGGCTGATCTTTACCCACACAATTTCTCCTTCTTCAGGAGAAATACGCATACAAAATTGCAACAAGTGTCAACTTGTAATGTAATAATTATTCTCTTTGAATAGAGATAAACTTGTTTTTGCAATAGACCTGCCCTTTAATAGCGGAAACAGAATATTTCCGAATAGCTTTGTTATCTAATTACCAAAGGATTAAACCGGGTCAGTATAATATTATGGCTTTATTTTCAGAATATACTTGGTTTCAATAAACTGATAAATGCACTACTGTATTAGATTAGAAATGGAATGTGTGAAGTGTGAAGTCATTGTGTGCAGACTTATATAGTTCAAAATGTGTTCACAACATACCAATACAATATCGGTAAGATATATGAAATAGATGAGCTATCCCTTGTTACGAGTC
Organism: Amphiura filiformis; assembly: GCF_039555335.1. Taxonomy (NCBI): domain Eukaryota; kingdom Metazoa; phylum Echinodermata; class Ophiuroidea; order Amphilepidida; family Amphiuridae; genus Amphiura; species Amphiura filiformis. Next base: position 183,136 of record NW_027305591.1, read on the forward strand.
GTACTGACTCAAGGCCAAAATCATCTTTTACCCAAATTCACACAAATACACTAATACACTGTTTGATTAAGCCAACAAAATCTAAGTCTTTAATTGAAAGTAGTATATGATTGGTACATTATATGACAACAAATGCACATATTAAATAATCACACAATCACAATTATTAATTTTTACCTAGTACTTAGCCAGCATTCTTCTTCTTGAAGATAACAGAGTTCTTGCAATGTTCTGGACGGCTGCTGTGAATATCCTTAATCACTTGTCCTGCGAAAATCAGCGAAAGCCTTTGTACACTTGCATTGATGAATATCCTTGCGAATAAAATCATCACACAAAAATGGCGTTGCTTTCTCCAAACTCTTGTCTTCTTGCGCTGTTCTCCAAACGCTTAAATCCCCTTGCGCTGAAAAAAAAAAAAATGGTGCTTTTTCCACCTTTCACACAATATCTTCAGGAAGCAGGACTGCGATGCAGTTGTCCCCACTTATTTTGACAGTTGCGTTGAATCAAAAACCATAGATCATCATATTTAGATAATCAATGCATAAACCAGACTTCAGCAAGTCGACAGAAGAATATAATATTCCTTTCTTGGAAGAAGTACGTTCTTTGACGTATTCAATATCTTCTCCAACAACACTGGCAAGCAGTAGTACTTTGACTACATAAAATATTTCTGGTTCACAATTTCCTTTCTTTGAAGGAATTGGACTATAAGCATATTAGCTATTGCAGCCTGTCAGATCTGTATCCAGATGATAATAACTGTAACCTTTTCGGACACAGTCCACAGTTGACCTTATGTCTTACTATGGTCCATTTTCGTAGCTCCAAAATAATATCCATAATTTCAGCATGTCGTTGAGAACAAAACAATTGCCGTGTGGGCAAACAACGGTATCCGCACTTGACGAGATCCATCTACATAATCTTCATCGCTCAAAGGCTGAACTTGTAGCACTGTATTAATGAGTACCCAGAATAACTGGTTAACATTAAATACTCTTCTTTTTGAGAGCTATAGCTACATACATTCACATTACAATCATATCGATACAGGTCTGCCAATAATTACTACCAACATGATGTTTTGTAGCCAATCTTGGATTTTCCCAATGTTCTAATAATAGACATTAACATTTTGCCTTACATCACTTCCTGTGGGTTTTTCCCGTGATGTCATTCTTTCTTTACAGTCTCAGGGATTTCCCCCTTGACATAAATAGTCTTGATTAATGATGTTGTTATTGCATTCATCTGGGTTTTTCCTAGATGTCATAATAAACAAACCATTGCATGATTAGAAAATGTAACTTCCGCTATTTCATGACATCACACCCTATATTGAGAATTAAGAAGATAAAAACCCGCTTTGCGGCTGGAAGTTGGTTACTTACATTATTCAAACCAATCTTTAATTTGATACACAATACGTTTTTTTGGCAACTTTTAGCCTAGATTTTAGCACGATATGTTAGTTTATTCAAGTACATTACAGTCGTGTGAAAATCAGAATTCTAAAAAACATTGAGGGTGTCCTCTCATCAAATGTTACAATATGGCTTTAAGCAAAACAACATAATGTGATGATGTCGATGTAACCAATAGGCACTCAAATCGTCACCCAAAGTAGACACGTGACATTCAGTTGCAGAACTGATATTTTCTAGATAATTCCACTGATTCCACTGTGGCATTCGGTGTCAATTGATCAGCATAGTGAGCGGTTTAAAAGTTACTTAAGAACGATATGTTTCTCTGTCAAGTTGAACTTTGAATAAGATGAACGTAAAGAATATGACAATGGAATTTTACGTTTCTTTTATTTTCATTATCACCATAACATTAATAGGTGAGTGATGTTTTTTTTAAGTCTTGTGCAGAAAAGATAAAAGAAAAGAGAAGTCAGTATTTTACAGCTTATAGGCCTATACGAACTTTAAAATTAGTGGGCTAAATGTTTAAATACAATTATTTTTACAATAGGACACAAATGAACTTTATCTATGATAACATTCTTCATAACCATTATTACTCACCTTGGTATTGTTTGGTTTATACGTTATACCATAGATTATCAATGTTATACTTTCTACCAGTGATACCAAAATAAGTACCAACATTATCCAAAAGACGTCACTATCACAATTTAAGTGCGCTCAAGCATAATTGGGAAATATACGCTATATGTACAAAATAATGAAATATGGGCCAAAAGTTATTGATTTTTACTAAAAAATTTCAATTTTAACCAGATTTTTGGCTAAATATAAAAGAAGATCACTAAACTCATAATCTCTTTAATTTTATGTACGAGCAGTTCTCTGTCCCCGATGTTTGATCATCAATATGGTTTCGCATGGTCCTATTAAGATTAGCCCAAGTCACGTGGTCGCATATTTGAGCATTATAGTGGACCTTGGGGTTAAATACCACTAAATATGTACGAGGGGCGGTCAATAAGTTCGTAGAACAAGGTACTTGAAAGAGTACTAGCCAAATTCTTTCTATCTCACTCTTGAGCATTGTCACTACAAACCTTAATGCACCCGTCCCAATTTTTCTTGAAACATTCTATGTCAACAAAATGGAAGTCTTCCGATAGCTCCTTGAGCCACTCTTCAATGAAGGCTCACCAGCATTGATCACCAGCAAACCTGATATTATGAAGCTAGGACTTAAAATTCTAAAATAGGTTTCAGTAACTGGAGGCCATGCCTGAACCACAATGTGGTTACTTTTGTTAACTGACCCCTCTGTCGTGAATGGCAGCTTGACAAACTAAGAATAGCGTACAGGACACAATCCGAGAACAGTCACATTCCTACCATCAACCTTCTTTACATGATGGCTTGCCTCAATTTTGCTATCAAAATTGTATGATATAGGCCTATGATTGTACTTTCATTTGGCAAATGATCTGCCATCAAGACTCTTTCTTGATCTCAGAAACAGCGATGAAGACCTTGCACTATGGTGAACGAGTGATGATCTTCTTAGGTGTGGGAGATCCATGTGCTTCCACTAAATGCTCTCGTAATTCCAGTGATTAATCTATGTTTTATCACCTTTAGCCACATATAGATTAAACTTGCCTCGGTCCTCATTCTAAGTGTATAGAAGGTGTGTACCTGAATATGTCAATTGGTATCAAATTTGTACATTAAGATTCTGGGACCTCGTCTAGAAGACACCCTGGAATACCCAATGTTAATGGATTAATGTTGAAAACACATTCAGAGTTGTCATATTTTGTAACTATCTCATCTTTCTTTTTTGGCTCTTTTTTTCATTATCAATGCCACTGTACCAGCACGTATATCGTTAGTGGTGACGTCGGCAAGTCTTTTGGACCTTGGATGATCTTCCAGGACGTTCATTCCATTCTTGAACTCTAAGAACCATTTCGTTGCTGTTGAATATCAAGGACTTAATAACCATTTACAGCAACTGTACATTGTTAAATTTCATTTGAGTTTTCACCGCCGTTCGGAGAAATTTCCATAATGACCCTCTATTCACTTCTGGTAGTACCTGTGAATTCATGGAGGCAGGCTTCCTCTGAAGAGTGTCCTGCCCACATACAGTGATGCAAAAATCTAATATCTTTGCAGTAATGTTTTGAAGGAACAAGCTTTCAAATGAGACCAAATTCAATACCGTGCGACCATGCAACATACCGAGTTCTACGAACTTTTGACCGCCCTCGTATTACACGTGTTTCAATGGGAAAATGCCTAATTTCGGGTGGACTTTTCTCATATTCAGAACTCTCACAGTTCAATGCCACCAATATCAGGTGAAACTATATGATTTAGATGCCAAATGATCAAAAAATTCAACATAGGTTGACCTGAGACTTTTCTTGTTTTAACGCACTGAACCGTAAACACCTTAAAATGACAGTGCGAAAAAAACCCGAAGCCGTGCGTATGGATTTTGGTACTATTACATCAAAAATGTCATATAATGAGAGAAAATGTACCATTTTGAAGCATCAAACTCTAAAAAGTACTTTTTTGGCTATATAACTTGATCAATTTCAGCAATTTTAATGCAGTGTTTTCGAATGCCATGAAAACAAATAGTTCCTCATCGTATTTCAATGTATCGCCCAGGCCTATTAGTGGTATTTAACCTTGGGAAATACGAAGCGAAGAGTTTTCTAGTTAGAGAGTGTTCAGAAGTGTTCAGAAATCGTCATGAGGTACACATTAATGTGTGGGTGTTGGCCGTTGCAATTTTGGCTTTTTGGATTTTGAATCAAAATTTGCATAAAAACCAAATGTTTATTGGTGTGAACTTCTCTAGCTCTTTCTGTCATTTCTCAAACATGTGATGTCGGGCTTTATTAACCCTCTAAAAGGGAGCTGAGACACAGTAGAGTATGTAGAATTCTTGTTCTACTGGTAAAACATCACCATCTCTTCCTACTCCACCAACCAGCTCTGGATGTTGTTCAAATATATATTTTGCCAAACCCAACAAATGACAGTACGGAATCGCACCCTGTTATAGCATAGAATCAAAATCGCCATTGCGCAAGGAATACATTTAAAAAAAATTCCAAATAGCCCCCGAATGAAAAGTGTTTGATTAACTTTGTAATCACTCAAAAAGCATTTTGTGTGAATTTTACATCCGAACTAGGTGCTATTAAATTTTTATGGACCTTTTGATTTTAGATGTAAAGTCTATTGGGGTGACGATTAGAAATGGACGGCAATATTGAAATCCCCTCATTTTGGGCCATTTTAGACACTAAAATGACCATAAAAAAGAATAGCACTTAGTTCGGATGTAAAATTCACACACAATGCTACCTGAGTGAGTACAAACATAATTAAATACATTTCATTCGGGGCTATAGCAAAAAAAGAAATGTCCTATACCTTAATGGTTATGGTTAATGGTTATGGAACAAAGGTGTATAAGCCGTACAACATTCCATATATTCGGCTTTTATATTGAAGATGATCCCTTGATTTAGACCATGAAGATCATCTTCAACTATTGGGGACCCCAATTTTATCTTATTCTGTTCACAATATTTGAATTTCAGCTCATTGGGCTATCTAATAGCGGACGAAAGGGCTTTTAAAGACCCCCTACCCCATATAGGTTTACGTGCTATGAGCCTAACAACATTCCATATATTTGGCTTTTATATTGAAGATGATCCCTTGATTTAGACCATGAAGATCAGCTTCAGTTACACAATTTTTTTCTTTATCTTATTCTGCTCACAATATTTAAATTTCAGCTCATTGGGCTATCTAATAGCGGGGGAAAGGGCTTTTAAAGACCCCCTACCCCATAGAGGTTTACGTGATATGAGCCGTACGACATTCCATATATTCGGCTTTTATATTGAAGATGATCCCTTGATTTAGACCATGAAGGTCAGCTCCAGTTATTGGGGTACCCCGTGGTTTTTTCTTTATCTTATTCTGTTCACAATGTTTGAATTTCAGCTCATTGGGCTATCTAATAGCGGGGGAAATGGCTTTTAAAGACCCCCTACCCCATATAGGTTTACGTGCTATGAGCCGTACAACATTCCATATATTTGGCTTTTATATTGAAGATGATCCCTTGATTTAGACCATGAAGGTCAGCTCCAGTTATTGGGGTACCCCGTGGTTTTTTCTTTATCTTATTCTGTTCACAATGTTTGAATTTCAGCTCATTGGGCTATCTAATAGCGGGGGAAATGGCTTTTAAAGACCCCCTACCCCATATAGGTTTACGTGCTATGAGCCGTACAACATTCCATATATTTGGCTTTTATATTGAAGATGATCCCTTGATTTAGACCATGAAGATCATCTTCAGTTATTAGGGGTTCCCCCAATTTTGTTTGTTTATCTTATTTTATTTACAATATTTGAAAATCAGCTCATTGGCCTATTTAATAGCTGGGGAAAGGGCTTTTAAACACCCCTACCCCATATAGGTTTACGTGCTATAAGCCGTACAACATTCCATATATTCGGCTTTTATATTGAAGATGATCCCTTGATTTAGACCATGAAGATCATCTTCAGTTATTGGGGGAACCCCCCACACATTTTTTTTTCTTCATCTTATTCTGTTCACAATTTTTTTAATTTAGATCATTGGGCTATAGGACCTTATTTAATCGAATTGCGCTTTACTTGAACCGAATTGCGCTGGTACATAAAACGTGGAGCGATATCAGGCCGCATGGGCGATCCGAGGGCGATCCAGGGCATCTTCAAGATGATTACGCCCTCAATTAGTTTTGCGCCCAATTTTATACCCAAATATATAAAATATTGATCACCGTGTATTTTGATCAGTGGGCTGGGCTTACTACACGTTGGTGTTTGCCCGATGCCTGAACAACAAACCATGTACCCATTGCAATCAATTGACGCATGACTCGGATATTGTGAATATAACTATTCGCCTGCTCAATTAAGAGACGATAGGTATAAAAGAACCAAGAGTGGTTTTTTACTTGTCGTACATAGGCACGGCAAAAAGTGATGGTAATCTCCTGAACAAACCAGCTTAAACATTTGTGACCACTTGTGGTCAAGTTCATTAGAAAGTGTTAATTTAATTTCTTCAATTTGTGAAAATAATATATCAAAACGCTGATATTGGAAACATGAATATTTCTATGTCAAGTTATTATTAGCAACGTCATTGATTGTGAAATATACTGATTCGGAACTTGAACATTCCTTAAGGTTGCGGACAATGCGTCGATATCATTGATGTTCCTGGTCAAGAGTCAAGACTGACATGCTTGATAATATGGAAAGGCTACAGCTACTGCTGCATTTGGTTTTGCTGTTTGTTTGTTCTCCACAAATCGTGCACGCCCGTAAGTATAAATTTATACCTTTTCCTATTAAATTCATCCTGTTTTAGTCATTCTAGCGGTATTTTTAATAGTATTTTTATATTAAATTCTTAATATTTTGTTCTTGTGTCAATACCCACAGTGCTAGTGGTAATACTTTAGTTTCAATTGTATGAGTCCCTACGGATGCGTATTGAACTGCGCGGTTGCATATATTGGTTGCGTAATATAGTATGCCCGCCGTGATCTCTCGCCTCGTCGCGCTGCGATATTTTGTGTTCGCGTGTAAAGGACTCAATTTATTGGCCAATTTCATTCACGGGAGTAACTGCGTAAAGTTTATTAAAATAGCCATAAAGAGTGGACGTAAATTACATGCAAACATGAATTTATAGGTGATCTGTTTAAGAATGAGACATTGTTTGTAGACTCAGGCATGTCTCTCTCGCCATGATCACCTGATGTAACACGGATATCTCACGTGTTACGAGGGTGATCAATAAGTTCGTAGAACAAGGTCTTGAATATGGTCACTGCATATCCTAATGCATCCGTCGCAATTTTCCTTGAAACCTTATATGTCAACACAATGAAAGTCTTCCGATTGCTCCATGAGTCACTCTTCAGTGAAGGCTCACCAGCATTGATCACCTGCAAACCTGATATTATGAAGGTAGGACTTAAAATTCTAAAATAGGTTTCACTAACTGGTTAACTGACCCATCTGTCATGAATGACAGCTTGACAAACTGATAATAGGGTACAGGACACAATCCGAGAACAGTCCCATTCATACCACCAACCTTCTTCACTTGATGGCTTGCCTCAATTTTTCTATCAAAATGGTATGATATATGCCTATGATTATACTTTCAATTGGCAAATGATCTATCATCCAAACTCTCCCTGAATCTCAGAAAAACAGCGATGAAGACCTTCCCCTATGGTGACCGACTGATGATCTTCTTCGGGGTGGGAGATCCAGCTGCTTCTATTGAATGGACTCATAATTCTAGTGCTATTGAATGGACTCATAATTCTAGTGCTTAATGTATGTCTTGTCACCTTTAGCCAAATTTAGATGAAACTTGTTTCGGTCCTCATTCTAAGGGTGTGAACATGAATATGTCAACTGGTATCAATTTTGTGCATGAAGATTCCGGGATCCCCGTCTATAAGACACCCTGGAATACCTAAATGTTAATGGATTTATGCTGGAAACACTTTCATTCGAGTTGTAATATTGTGTGGCTATCTCGTTTTTCGTTTTGGTTCTTCATTCATTATTTTTTCAACCTGCTTCAGTGGCGTACCATGGCCGCTCCTACCCCGGGGAATGAAGAAAATTCAATTTTGGCCGCCCTTCCTCAACAGCCCGAAAAGGTTGACCCAATTTTTTCTCGGTCGTTTGAAAAAGTGAAGAGCAAAAAAAAAAAAGGGTTTCACGCTTTATCTAATTTATCATGCTTTATCTAATTTTTCCGCCCTTTTTGCATTTACTAATTCTTTTTGCAGCCCCCCCCCCATTCGTTTAAGCCGCTGTATTTGCCGCCCCTTGTTCTTCCGCCGCCCCTTCATTTTGGCCACCCCCTGCTTTAACCCCGGGGAGCTGGCGCCCCAAAGCCCCCCCAAATACGCGCATGTGCTTGATAACGGCTCCCCCGGCAAACGCTTCTGGGGTTATGTGAAATCCAAGTCTTATCAGTCTTCCATTCTGGACAGTATCCACTACAAAGATGTCATTGCCAACACCCCATGTGACATTGCCAATGTCTTCATATGCTTCTTCTCTGCATGTTTCATCAATCCAGATGAAGTTTCTGATTCTGTAATTTCTAACTATGATATATACTGTTTCTTCTATTTCTCATTTCAGCTGCTACACTGGTGAAATTCATAAGCTTATCCGCAAACTGGAAAACATCTCTGCCGCCGGTTTAGATGGGATCACCAGTGTGATGCTGAAGAACACAGCCTTTTCTGTCTCTCCTCTCCTTCCTCAACTGTTCAATCTATCCCTACATACACTGGTGGTGTCCCCAGCGCGTGGGAGCATTCCCGTGTTATTCCGATCTTTAAATCGGGTGACCGCCAGTCTGCCTCCAACTTCCGTCCTATATCACTTCAACCGATCATCAGTAAACTCATGGAAAGAGTCATTCGCCAGTACATTCTTCAACATCTCAATCGGAACAACATTCTCACTCCTCGGCAATTTGGTCCTCAACTTCTGATGCCTTGACAACAGCCCTTCATGACTGGTATAATACTCTGGAGAAACGGCACGATGTTGCTGTGGCCCCCCGAAGGCATTCGACAGCGTACTCCATGGTCCTTTCGTGTCCTGGTTACGTTCGTATCTTTCAAACAGAACGCGGATAATAGCGGTTCATGGCGTTACCTCTGATCCGGCCCCTGTCATCTCAAAAGTACCCCCAAGGCTCTGTCCTGGATCCCCTTCTTTTTCTTATCTATGCTAACGATCTTTGCCTTTCTAATTTCTCCCAGGACAGTGCCTTGGTACTCATGACACCACACTTTATAAGCCTTTCACTTGCAATACTGATTTGACGGCCTTCCAAACGACCATGATAATATCCACCAAAAAGGAACTTTACTCACAGGTGCAACTCTACATGAATCAACAGCCCATCGTAAGAGTTAGCTGTCTTAAATTCCTTGGCATTTGGATCAGTATCAACCTGTCCTGGAAAGTTCATGTCAACAGCATATGCAAGAAAGCTCGTCGGACAATTGGCTTCCTTCACAGATCTTTTCACAATGCTCCACTCCATATCCGCCGTTCTCTATTATCTGGCTCTTGTTCGTCAAAAATATCGCTCAATCACATACCACCCTTTAAACCAGACGCTCACAAACCGGATATAATCCACCCAGCGCTTTGCCTTCCGCGTGATTTTGCAGGAATTTTTCTCATGAGGATCTACTTTCAAAAGTAGACCTTCCCCCTCCTCTCCAAACGTCGTGATCTGGCCATACTCTGCCACCTGTACAAAATCCTTCACAAGCTATGTTCTTCGCCAAACCCATTTAAGCTGCACCCGCGCCCTGGTCTTCGCAATCTCAACAGCTGCGCTCTTGTTAATCCGTTTTCCCGTCTCTCCCTGTCTCAAAAATCTTTTTTCCCATATGCACCTACCCTGTGGAATTACCTTCCTGACACTGTAGTGAAATCTCTATCCCTGGCTGCCTTCAAATCTGCCATTAGTGACCAGGTGGGCTAACCATCTCCTTCTCCACCTCATTTGTTTTGTCTTGTATTTTATTTTCTCATGATTTTGTGTTTGGTGTAATTAGGTCACCCTTTAGTTTAGTGCATCAGGCACTATTGGGTTCTCGCCTGGTCTATGACCGAATTGTTATAAATATAAAAAAATAAATTATCAATCCCTGGCAAAGACAGCAATAGCAGAGGGAAAGAGTAGTGGAGAAGACGGCATCCCACCAGAAGTCTTAAAGAGATGTGACCTGGATGACCTGGTGCTAGGATTTTGCAACGATGCATTGCTGAAAGAAAGAATGCCTGATCAGTGGTCTATTCTTAACATAATCCCAATACCAAAGTCAGGAGACCTAAGTCAAGGAGGTAATTACCGTGGCATCAGCCTATCCTCAATAGTGGCCAAAACCTTCAATAGGTTGATACTCAACAGGATAAGACCCAAAGTTGATGGACTTCTGAGAAACAACCAGAATGGCTTCAGAGTGGGAAGAACTACTGTCAGCCACATACTGGCTCTTAGAAGGATAATAGAAGGAGTGAAGGCCAAAAATCTACCAGCCATTATCACATTCATTGACTTCCGAAAAGCCTTCGACACTATTCACCGAGGCAAGATGCTACAAATCCTCAGAGCCTATGGGATACCAAAACAACTTGTGGATGCCATTGGAAGGACATACAAGAAAACCAAAGCCAAAGTGATCTCCCCTGATGGAGAAACTGAGCTGTTTGACATCGTAGCCGGCGTTCTGCAAGGAGATACACTTGCCCCGTATCTGTTTGTGATAGTGCTTGACTATGCCTTGAGAGTGGCTATAGATGGCAAGGAAGAAGCACTAGGATTCCAGCTTGAAAGGAGAAAGAGCAGACGAGTTGGGCCAGAAGTGGTAACCGACCTGGACTTCGCTGATGACATCGCCCTACTGTCAGAAGAGATAAAACAAGCTCAGGAACTGCTGCAAAGGGTAGAAGCATCAGTCGGAAGAGTCGGATTAAAGATGAATGCCACCAAGACAAAGTTCATGTCCTTTAACCAAGATCAGCAAGTTAACATCTGCACAAATAATGGTACAAAGCTAGATGAGGTGAAAGACTTCAAATACCTTGGAGCATGGATGGCTAGCACAGAGCATGATGTCAAAACACGCAAGGCAGCTGCTTGGAGAGCCTGCAACAGCCTAAGTAAGCTCTGGAAGTCTGCTCTACCAAAGAATTTCAAACTGAGGGTCTTCAGTGCAACAGTGGAGTCTGTGTTAACGTACGGATGTGAAGCCTGGACCATAACTCCCAAACTATCTAAAAGAGCTGGACGGTTGTTACACCTGTATGCTTAGGGCAGTGTACAACATCCATTGGAAACAGCACATAAGCAACAAAAGAGTTGTATGGAGACCTCCCAAGGCTCTCAGAGAAGATCAGAGAAGGAGAACACGCTTCGCTGGCCACTGTTTCAGGAGCAAGTGTGAACCTGTCGCCAACCTGATAAACTGGGCACCCAAGCATGGAACAAGAAACCCTGGTAGACCACTCCTTACATATGTTGATGTACTCAAGCAAGACACAGGACTGGAAGCATCTGACCTGGGAACGGCGATGCAGGACAGGAGGATATGGAGAGCTGTCGTGGTTCAGGAAAACCACCCGAAATAAGCAAGCAAGTAAGCAAATTATCAATGCCACTGTACCAGCACGTATGTCATTAGTGGTGAGGTCAGCATGTCTTTTGGACCTTGGATGATCTTCAAGGACCCTCAATACATCCTTGAACTCTGAGGACCATTTCTTTTGCTGCTGAATATCAAGGACTTCTACAAAATTTACAACAACTGTACCTTGTTAAATTTCATTTGAGTTTTCACCACCGTCGGGAGAAATATCCGTGATGACTCTGTGTTCACTTATAGTACCTGTGAATTCAAGGAGGTAGGCTTCCTCTGCAGCGTGTCCTGCCCATATACAGTGATGTAAAAATCAAATATTTTTGCAGTAATGTTTTGAAGGAACAAGCTTTTAAATGAGACCAAATTCATTACCGTGCGACAAATTAGTATACCTTGTTCTACGAACTTTTTGACCACGTACCCTCATATTTAAAAGTCGGGTTATATAGATGAGGTGACATGTGTTTACATTTGATACGCCCTCTGTTAGTCTGTGATCAAAACTGTCAGGCAAAAAACGTTGGTTTCAAAGCAAATAATACAAAAAATTGGTATCAATCTTGTTTATAAATGCATCAAGCTATATACATAATATCACACAAAACTTCAAAGGTTTTTAAAAGTTGAGTTTTAAAGAGATTTATGTGGTCTGTCATAGACACTTCTGTGTTATTTTGCCTGCTTTGAAACAACAGAGGGCGGTCTGAATGTAAACATGTGACATCATAGGTCACCTCATCTATATATAAAGGGTATATAAAAAAAAAAAGGGCATAAACGTTTTCCTAACATTAAAAACACTTTCGAATAGCCTACTGCAAATATTTTAACATAATGTTATTTAAGTGTTTACAAAATATTTGGCAAAAAATGTTTGCAAAAATAGTTTTACAATAACATTTTTGAAACATGTGTTTTCGCCTACAAAAACGTTTGAAAGCGATTTCATGACCTTTATATAACCTGACACTTACCTAAACCCTAAACCCGAAATATAACTTGTTTTAAAACGTTTTTTGTGTTTGCTGGGTGGAGTCTCAAAATAATACTTTTATTCTCTAACTCCAAGATTCTGAATACTTACTATAGATTTGTGTCAAGTCTTTTGGATTTTGTGACTGT